>NC_142928.1:33173179-33203179 GCF_046866305.1 Octopus bimaculoides
CCAGATGGGGTAAAGTAGTCAAGGCTGGAGAAATATTGTCTTTGACAAGAGAAAAGATAGAAGAGGAGATAGATAGGAATACGTGCAGTCTGTACGACAGCACTGAAGGAATAGAAAGATAATCACGTGAGGAAAAAGATGGACGATGTTCACGTGTGAGCAACGAGAGTGAGTACAGGAGGAAGAGGGAGAGAGAGAGACAGATAGTAAAAGGTGAAGGGGAGAAAAAAGAATTAGAGACCGGATGAGAGAGGAAAGGAAGGGGAAAGAGAGAGAGAGAGAGAGAGAGAGAGAGAGGGGAACAGTAAAGGTTAGAGTCGCATCAAAAATGTTCAGATAAACTTACTTGGAAATAGATGCGTAGCGTTCAATCAAATGATAATATAAATTATATGTATATATATTAATAATAATAACATTACAACAAAAGAATGAATGAGACCGCAATATTATGCAAAATAAAGGAATTTATCTATAAATATATGTGACAATTAGTTGGTTGTCATAATAAAACTCGTAGTTTCGGATACCGGTGCTGAAAACTGCTCCAGCATCTCATCAGTTAGCCAATTCAGTAATCATTCAGTATGAGCCAATTCAGTTATCATTCTAGGGCAATCACTAGGAATGTAGTTAAGAATATTTCATTTAGATTGTCTAAGTTATGTGCTAATGTTGACATTTTCAATGATAAGACTGAATTTTATAACTTTGCCTTACTTAAAGCAGGTTATACAGATAAAGTTATCTACATTAATTCCATTCAATCTTTTTCTACATTTACTAATGGAGACATGAAATCTAGTTGTAAGGATATAAACGATATCAATTTTAATTTATACGCCAACACCAAACAGAGGAAGGGAGATAACCCTTATTTAAACTCCTTTTTTTTTCATTCTAAAGGTAAATCGATGTCTTTTAAAGATACTTCCACTAAAAATAAGGCAACTAATAGTAAAACTATTTGGTTGATTATTCCTTATGGGAGGCAAATTAAATCTAATCTTACTTTGCTGGTTCGGGAAGCTATTATTAGGAATTTTCCAAAGAATTCTAGGTATTACTTTATTATCAACTCGCACACGGTTAGGATTGTTTTTCCAACACAAAAAATCTCTTACAAATTATCTCCTCACATAATATTAGTCTGTTAAATAAGAATACATTTATTAATAATAACATTAATTTAGCTAATACCATCCGTCGTCCTAGATATATTAATAACAAGGTTATTGTCTCTGAAGTAAATTCCAATAGAATTAAGTTTATGTCAAGTAATTCTAAAATTAAAAACTCTATATACCAGTGTAAAATTACTTCAGGTACCGATGTCTTTTTTCTATAGGTAGTTCTTCTTCTCAGTTATCTAAAAGAATTTCTAATCATTACTCTACATTTAGGGATAGGAATAAACGTAACAGTACTTGCTGCTGTGTCCAAAAGGATAGCCTCATTCCACTTTACTCATCACGTGGATAGAGAAACTCACCCCACCTTCTACAGTTACCTTCACAGCTCAGTCCAACCATCAACACCCGGCTCATCAACATCACCATCATTATCATTATTATCGTCAGCAATATCATCATTGATACCCTTATCTTCACCACTACCATTATTTTCATAGCTTTGTAATATATTAACAGCTTATCATTTATTACCCTCATTATTTTCACCATCATTACCAGCACACAAAACTTTAATATCAGCAAAATCATCATCACCTCATATCATTATCATCATTGTCATCATTATTATTACCATATTTTCCACCAACATCATCTTCATTATCATCAACGTTATGAACACTATTACCATCACTGCTTTCATCATCATCCGCAACACTATCATTGCCATCTCCCTCCTAATCATTACAGCACTACCGTTATCAGCAATATCAATGTCATTAGCGACCCTGTCTTGCATTCCAGCACCAATATCACATTTATCAACATATTAATCAACAAAGCTACCACAAAGCTATTCTGTTATTCCTCTATCTATCTATCTATCTATCTATCTATCTATCTATCTATTTTCTTTTCTATATTTCTTTCTTTCTATCCTAACAAACATTATATAAGGCTCACGACTTTTCTCCTTAAAAGTAGTTTTTTCTTTATTTATTGTTTTGATAATATATTTGCTATTTAGTTCTAATAACGTTCATATAATTAGAAAATCCAATGACACATACATACATACATGCATACATACATACATGCATACATACATACATGCATACATACATACATACATACATACATACATACATACATACATACGCATCAGAACGCAGGACTTTTTGCCAGTGCTGCTTCTACTCATTTCAAAGATTTGAACAAAGTCGACTCCGACATCGGGACCAAATCCATGCAAGCATGAATGCACGCTGGCAAAACGCTGCCCCTTTAAATGAAAACCTTACCTGTCATTGTGGCTTTGTGGCAAGGAGCAGAGTATGCCTTGCCGTCCACTCAAAAACAAAAAAAAATGTAGTAACTGATACACAAGCACTCAGTAAACTGTGTACTCAACTTGTTCAATCGGTCAACATGTTTGCAAGCCACCAGTATCTGAAGAGACACATGCATGTCCATATAATGATTACCGCTTTCTCTCACGGAACCCTCTTTTGTCATTCACAAAAGAATCCATCAGAGATATATATTTATATATATAAAAGCCGATTGAGAGTCTTGTTAGAACATCAGACGGTTTGCCTGACGGAGTGTCGTATGTTATTGTTCTGACACCACGTGAGAAATAACAGAAAAAATAAATGCATCAACTCAGTGCTAAAATTTAAAGTGACCAACATCGTACGGGTCGGTACTGAATTCCTGAAGAAACACTTATTTCTCGCTAGAAGAAAAGCATTTTATATGTGACTTAAAGTTTATGCATGGGTATGTCGGGTAGATTAGAAAATGATGACAATATCAACATGGTCTCGCCTGGATTCCTGACCACTGCATCAAGTCATGTCTTAATGGGCATGCTCTTGCAATTCAAAAGCAAGAGATAGCTCGTCAATAAACGAGATAATTAAGTCCTTAACGATGCCATTCTTCTGTAGAGAACATAACATGTGTAATCAGCTGTCCAAAATTATCATCGGGATACTACCGCCTATAAAGACATGATAGTGTTTCTAATTCCCTATGCCTTGCCGACTGCAGATAAGACTGACCTGGGGTAAATATAAGCAGCACCTCTGCAATTGATGGGATACAAAATATGAGCTCAAAGAATATTGGTGAAACATTCCCACGAAGACGTTTTGTAAGCGCAAAAACGACCTGACATACAGGGGTTGGACAAAATAATGGAAGCACCTAGCATCATAGCATCATAATTTTGAAATATCTGTAAAACCGTCAAAAGCTTGTTTTTTTATGTTTTTTTTTATATTTTTAGTGTTGCTTAATATTTTTTGCTAAAATTGCTGTTGCTTTTCAGATATCATCAGAAAAATGTAATTAAAATTCATTAAAATGACAGATCTATCGGACTTTCAATGAGGTCAAATTGTTAGTGCTCGTATGGCAGGCGCTAGCGTAACGAAAACAGCCGAAATGTTTGGTATATCAAGAAGTAATGTCTCGAAAGTAATGACAGCTTTTGAGAAAGAGGAAAAACCCTCCTCGTCGAAAATAAACTCCGGAAGAAAACCAAAACTTTTAGATAGGGAACGTCGGACACTTACACGAATTGTTAGAAAGGATCACAAAAGTACAGCTCCCAAAATTACTGCACAGCCTAATGACCATCTCAAGAACCTAGTTTCCACAAAAGCTGTTCGCTGGGAGCTGCACAAAGCCGGATTTCATAGGTGGGCTGCAATCAGAAAACCACTACTTTCAAAAACAAACGTTGCAAAGCGTTTAGAGTGGAATAAAAACCTACTGAATTGGTCCTTAGAAAAGTGGAAGAATGTTATTTTCTCGGACGAGTCATCCTTTACCTTATTTCCGACCACCGGCCGAGTATACGTGTAGAGACATCCAAAAGAAGCATTTGACACAGGCTACCTTCTTCCAACTGTTAAACATGGAAGAGGATCTGTGATGATCTGGTTGGGGGCTATATCTTGGGAATCCGCCGGCCCAATGCTTTCCCTTCATGACGGAATTAATAGTCAAGGCTATTTAAGAATTTTATCTGATAAAATTCATCCTATGGTTGCGGAACTGTTTCTGGAGGGACACAGAATCTTTCAGGATGATAATGCACCAATTCACGCAGCTAAAGTTGTTACTGAATGGCACGAGGAACATTGTAGTGAAGTTAAACATCTTATCTTACCACCGCAGTCCCCAGATCTCAATATTATTGAACACTTATGGTGCATTTTAGAAAAACAAGGAGTCGATAACCTCCACCATCATCACTACAAGAACTGGAGACTGTTTTATCTGAAGACTGGACAAAAATTCCTTTGGCAATAATTGAAACTTTGTAGGAGTCTATACCTCGTAGAATTCAAGCTGTAATTACTGCCAAAGGCGGTCCTACCCAGTATTCAAATAAATTCGTTTGACATTTTAAGGTGTTTCCATTATTTTGTCCAACCCCTGTATTTATTTGGGAAAGAAAAGAAAAGTTATGTATAGTCATAGAGATAATTTACACTGCAGATGTGAACGTATCTTCGAAAATCAGTGAGAAGAATATCTATGGACAACAGCATGTAAACCTGCCACTCCTCTACCTAGGATTATTCATATGAATAATCGTTGGTGCTCTAGGTTATGTTAATACGTAAGCCACAATCCGAAGAAACCATGGTTTTTAAACAAAGAAAGAGGTGGATAGCGTGAAGCGTAGGAGTGGCTGTGTTGTAAGTAGCTTGCTTCCGAACAACATGGTTTCGGGTTCAGTCCCGGGCAAGTGTCTTCTACTCTAGCTTCGGGCTGACCAAAGCCTTATGAGTGGATTTGGTAGACGGAAACTGAAAGAAGCCCGTCGTATATATGTGTATATATATATATATATATATATATATATATATATATATATATATATATATATATATATATATATATATATATATATATATATATATATATATGTATGTGTGTGTGTGTATATGTTTGTGTATCTGAGTTTGTTCCCCCTAACATCGCTTAACAACCGATGCTGGTGTGTTTACGTCCCCGTAACACTAGCGGTTCGGCAAAAGGGTCCCATAGAATAAGTACTAGGCATACAAAGATTAAGTTCTAGGGTCGATTTGCTCGACTAAAGGCGGTGCTCCAGCATGGCCACAGTCAAATGAGTGAAACAAGTAAAAGAGTATAACCTTTAAGGTGAAACAGAAAATATGCAAGAATTTCTTCAAGTTTGATCTGTAACAATTGCTGTAACCTAAATTTCGGTCATGGAGCTTTTGATTTCTATTAAGAAACCAGCTCTCACATTTGAGAAAGAATAGTAATAGATAAAAAGAACATTAATACTCATTATGCAAGCATATTCATTTTTCTTGTATTTGCTTCAGCCATTTGACTGCGGCCATGCTGAACCACCGCCTTCAGTGGAACAAATCGACCCGAGGACTTATTCTTTGTAAGCCTAGTACTCATTCTATCAGATGATTTTTTGCCGAACCGCTAAGTTTCCGTCTACCAAATCCACTTACAAGTCTATAGTCGGTCTGAGGCTATAGTAGAAGACACCTGCCCAAAGTGCGACACAGGAGGATTGAAATCAGAACCATGTGGTTGAGAAGCAAACTTCTTACCACACAGCCACGCCTACGCTTATGTATGTATATATAAATGTCAAAGCCTGTTAACGAATGGTAATATGCGCATGTATTTGATATATAGCTATATAAGTATGTTCATTTGCATATAGTGTGTGTGTGTGTGTGTGTGTGTGTGTGTGTGTGTGCGTGCGTGTATGCATGTGGCTGTGTGTGTGTGTGTGTGTGTGTGTGTGTGTGTGTGTTATATGGTGTGAATGTGTGAAATACATAGAGAACGAGTATTTCATGCTCGAAAATTCATTTAATATTTTATTCATACACAAGTGTTTGTATTATCTACGCAGTTGTTTAGTGTGTGTGTGTGTGTGTGTGTGTGTGTGTGTGTGTGTGTGTGTGTGTGTGTGTGTGTGTGTGTGTGTGTGTGTGTGTGCGTGCGTGCGCACGCACTTTTGCTTACAGTTAATATACCAAGTTCATTGGGAAACTATCTACGTTCAGAATAAATCAGGTGATGAAAACAGCACAAAATGTATACTGGATCAAAGTTTAAATCATGTGAAAAGCAAAAAGTAAAAAGTTTTTGTGTGAAATCTGCTTCGATGCACTAAATATGAAATACAAGGCTTTTTGCTTGCGATATCAATAAGCGTCACAAAGCCTATTCAATCGAATCATTTATATTTCCTTTTCAATTTCATTATCGCTCTCTAATCTAATCCTAAACAAATAAAATGTCGTTTTATTGCTTACAATATAATCTGTTTAGCATTTTATTCTATCATCTTGTTATTGTTTCATGAATAAAAATACAATATTTTGATTAATTCTATTTTCCGCGGAAACAATAGAAAATCTTGTACAATTTCTCTGTCTGCTCTTTTTCTCGAATCATTGTCTCTGTTTCTTTTTTCTCTCTATTTCTCTCACTTTCATTCCCCCTCATCCCCCTCTCTCTCTCTCTCTCTTTCTCTCTCTCTCTCTCTCTCTGACACACAAATACTTAGATACACACACATATACGCGCCCACTGTTTACTCACCTTATGGCAGCACTATTTCACAAATTCTTCTGTTTCTTTCAGCACCTTGTGTTTTCGAAATGTAAATCTATTTACCATCATTTTGGAATAATTTCTTGGAAGTTTCTAGTGTCAATATCAACCATCTCGCCCTAATCTTTGTCAAAATACTTTCGATTTGCATTGCATTAAAATATGCAGTTGGGAGATTATTTTATTTTTTATGCTGTCTGGTTGTTGTGAACTTTGCTTTTCTTCATAGAATCTAGAATTAACAAATTTGTTAATGCGATAAAATATCCCCTAAAGTGTAAGATGTTCAACTAGAAGAGTTCGAGCGACGCTTATTCTAAAACGATATTTCAGCAAATAACTTTGTAGAAGACTTTTGACATAGAATGTGAATATGTGTGTGCCCTCAGCTTTGAGTGCACTGCTTTCTATTGCAGATACAGCTGTAAGCTAATGAAGGTGATTACGTAACTTCTGTATGATTGTCATTTTCATTCTGTGTCTTGTATAGATAGTAAACCTGCCTCGGTTCCTCTGAACTAGTTGTATACAACTTTCAACCATTTCTATCCGACACACTGGTCTTATCCCTTCTTGCCCTCTGTAACGTGTCATGTCATTCAGTCCTTGCACTGCAGTGTAAGATGTACAAATATTAACAACACCCTAGAACTATTGGAGCAACTACAATTCTCTTTCCCGCTACGTTTTTCTTATAACCTTCACATTTTCCTCCCAACTACGCTATATATAGTAAAAAAAGAAAACTGGAATAGATGCAGCGTAGATGTGCTCATCCTTTTCTATAGATATTTTGTATAAGTTCGTACAATGACAAAAAACAGCTTCCATAATTTCTGTTAACCTATCCATATTATTGGTGTTATAGTTGCTCACTTCCATATTATATCTGATCAATGAGATCTTCTATCAAAAACATTTTATTCATGTCAAAGCCACCTATTTAAATATTTGATGTGGTATTTGCTATACTTCGTAAATACATAACATGTTCTGTCATTTATTTCAATGTGTTTTTTTTCTTTTTGGAAAACTTTACATTTATATATATATATGTGCGTGTGTGTGTGTGTGTGTGTGTGTGTGTGTGTGTGTGTGTGTGTGTGTGTGTGTGTGTGTGTGTGTGTGTGTGTGTATACAGGGTGTTTCAAAAAATTTGATATCATTTCGCAATCTAATAACTTTGCCAGTTCTTGTTCAAATTTTAACACCATGTGTAGAAATAGGTCAAGATTTTATGTTTAATGTTTGATATGTTTATCTTTTCAGATATAGAAATGGCATCCACTGGAAGAGAAAAGGCGTTCTGTGCGTTGGAGTATGCTCGAACACAGTCGAACAAAATTGTGCAACATGCATTTGTGAGAGAGTTCTCTAAAAAGTCACCAACTGCAATGCAGATTTGAACAGGTCACAAAAAATTCAAAGAGGAAGGCTGTCTGTGCAGGGCAACAGGATCTGGACCACCACTAACATCGGAAGAGACGGTCGACCGGGTTCACCAAAAACTCATGGCAAGCCCCATGAAGTCCATAAGAAGAACAAGTCTGGAAACCCAGATTCCTCCAACGGCAGTTTGGTGCACCCTAAGTAAACGCTTGCTAATGAAATCCTACAAGCTGCAGCTTGTTGAGGCCATAATGGCAGATGACAAGTGAAATCAAAAACATGGGTATATGTCCCCAACCTTCTTCCTGCGAACCTACAGGAACTCGAGCAGAGAATCACTACCGCGCCGGAGACTGGTACCCAAGATATGCGACAGCGTGTTTGGAAGGAGCTGGACTACTGACTTGGCTAGTACCGTGTCTCAGACAGTACACATATTGAACACTTTTGAAATCGTTCGTGGAATCCACATACCTTTGAATTTCTCAGTGAAATTTAGAGTAGAGGAATAAATCTTATGCTGCTCAAAATTAAGCCTGTTTAGTTTCATTTGCTTAGACTATGTAGTTTCTGTGATATTTACATCTCAAATGAAATAAAATTTTTGAAACACCCTGTATATGTGTATATATCTATCTATTTAACTATATATATATATATATATATATATATATATATATATATATACCCTTTATTTATATGGCTAAATAACTAAAGGATTATTATATCTGTTTCCATTGTCTAACTTATTAGTTTCTCAGGACCAACTACATTAAGCATTTTAATTGGAATGTGAGACTGAACTGATATCTACCTGGACTTGTCTCCCTACCTTGTTATATATATATATATATATATATATATATATATATATATATATATATGCCCAAAATTTAAATACAGACTACACAAAAGTAGAAAAATGACGAGAAAAAGTGAGTAAGGTGAACGCAAATGAGAAAAAAAGTGGAACAAAAAAAACAAAAAGGAAAAAGAAAGGAAAGAAAAACCAGAGTCCCATCCTCTCTGTCCGTCGAAATCATAAATAAAATGGACGGTATTCAAATCAGAATTAACATAGCAGGCGCAGAATAATTCAACTTGTACACTCAGTCCTTAGGGGCGGGGTGTCCTCCAATTCGACAAAAGAAATATTTCTATATACTATTTTTACTTGTTTCAGTCATTTCACTGCGGCCATGCTGGAGCACCACCTTTAGTCGAACAAAGGACTTATTCTTTGTAAGCCTAGATCTTATACTATCGCTGACTTAAGCCGAACCGCTAAGTTACGAGGACGTAAGCACACCAGCATCCGTTGTCAAGCGAGGTGGGGTGGGACAAACACAGACACACAAACACACACACACACACACACTCACACACACACACACACACACACATATATATATATATATAATATATATATATATGACGGGCTTCTTTTAGTTTCCCTCAACCGAATCCACTCACAAGGCTTTGGTCAGCCCACGGCTATAGTAGAAGACACTTGCCTAAGGTGTCATGCAGTGGGACTGAACCCGAAACCATGGTTCTTACCACGCAGCCGCGCCTGCGCCTATAGGTTTAGATTTACTAAAGATTTCAGATCTCGAATTAAGCAGTACAGTGAAGTTTTGAGATCTAAAATAAATGAGATGTTTCAGTTACGTACAGCCTGCATCTCTTTGATTGTGTGTAGTGCTTTACTTGGCTCTGTGTAGTGTAGAGTTGGTTTACAGATCCCATTAACATGCCTTTATTTTTATCCATGTGTCAGAAAGAAGACTAGTGGTTTGCGTATCTTTTTAAAAGAAATTATTATCGCTTACACCAACGTAATTTTTTAATTTCCTTATTCCTTTATAGATAAATAAATAGTTAGCTAGATAGACAGATATTCCAAAATATGAGTGAGAGTGAGTGTTGGCTTATTACTTAGAACACTAACATCTTGTGTGTCCTTGTTAATCTTCTTATAAATAGTTATATATTTTCGTTTCTTTTAATTTCATTTGCAAAATTTTTTATGTGAATTCCTGTGTTAGACAGATATGGAGTAGAGAGGGCATGTCTTTGAAATCGAAAATGGCAACGAAATAACTTTCAAAAACTTAGTTGATTAATTGATTGACCGAAAGACTAATCAAACGATTACTTAACTGGTTAAATGTTTAATTAGTAATAAAATACTAAAACAGAAACAATGCGTGTGTTTATTATTGGCACAATGACCCTCCATGATACAACAAAGTTCTATATTTCGTTTGTGCTGTGCCTGAGTTTTGTAGTCGGAGATGCCTCGTTTCTGGCTTTAACCTTTCCGTCTTGGCCAGTTAGTTCCTTTCTGTCTTGGCCAGTTAAATATACTTGTATTTCGTACGATTTAAACGTTCATTCTGTCAATTCACTTACATAGGAAGAAGTTATATGCCAGAGATATCGTGTGTCCCAGCCGTTGAAACAAGATGCACTGATACATATAAATCAAAAACTAATTATGTGAAATTAGTTCCAACATATGTGATTGAATTTATTGCTGTCACCATTGCAATTACAATAAAGAAAAGAAATAAACCAAATACTTTTGGATGAACAGAATCTCATCGTTGTTTTCTTTTATTGTCAAATAATAACAAGACAAATAATAATTATTATTTTAAATACCGCTTATTATGTGATCGTTTATTATATCACAGCTTACTTTTGTTGACAGCTCAACTACACATACAACAGAGAGAATGGAAGAAGAACGAACATCGAGTGCAATTTTTTTTTATATATTTTTTAAGAAAAACCAGCCAATGGAAGAAAGGGGTGAAGTACAAATACCTCTAAATAACTTCTAGTAACTCATATTTTGTTGTTATTTTATATTTTTCTTTTCTTTGCTTTATTTTTCTTTTCGCCTTCTCGCTAATGGCAGTTCCGTGGAATTGTTCTCCAAAAGGTGAAAATTGCTGCATATAAAAAAAACGTTCACACTAGTATTATAAAATTTTCAATTCTTTACGCATGTGTGTGTGTGTGTGTGTGTGTGTGTGTGTGTGTGTGTGTGTGTGTGTGTGTGTGTGTAAACACACGAGTTCACGTTGTCGTATTATTACAACAAAAGGGCTTTTCCAACGAAACTCCCTTCTGTGATGCATAGGTGAACTGTAGATGTTTTTTGCAAAAGATTTTTCCTTTCAGCTAACGTGACATCAAGTAAAAATCAGGTGTTTTTAAACTTCAAACCAATTAGCAAGGCTTCCGATTTTTCTTTGCAGCTCTAGTGCTTCTTTTATATTGCACAAAAACATGTTGCGATATCAGCAGCTTCTTAACAAATTGCATGATTGCCTTCAGAACAGGATCAAACTCAATTTCTGGTCATCGATGGGAACATTTCTATAGTTATGCTTCATACACAAAAACAGTCATATATACATCTGTCTATCTCTCTCACCATCCCTCATCACTGTCTCTCCGTCATATATATATATATATATATATATATATATATATATATATATATAGAGAGAGAGAGAGAGAGAGAGAGAGAGAGATGTATAGTATACCTACCGTAGAATATATATATTAACTGTAATACATACATACAAATAACACACATACATGTGGAGTGGTAGGCAGAGGAAGAGTGCAAGAGAGAGAGAGAGAGAGAGAGAGAGAGAGAGAGAAGTAGAGAAGCAAACAGATGCAGGTCATACTTTTCATATATTTATTTATATAAAAAAAGAGTAAGCTTTCATGTAAACGCATGAACCATTGTATAAAACCACCGTTGTCTGTAGTACATATGTATGTTTGTATATCTACTTCAAATATATGTGTATGTGTAGAGGGGGGGGGCGTGTGTACACATAGGTACATATACACACAAGCATACTTATATATATATATATATATATATATATATATATATATATATATATATATATATTCATGCATACTTATGTATGTCTGAGTGTATATACGACGTGCGAAACCAAATACGCATGCTTATGTACAGATGACTGTGAACACAGGACTATTTTACAAGATTCCTTCAGGCTCTCTAAGGTTAAAGACACGATTGTGAAGATTAAAAAAATATCGTATATCATGTTTTATTTCTTTTCTTATTTACCATATTCCTTTACAAATCTTCGTATTTTTACCGGAAATTGAAATAATATATTTTCTAGATCGTTAATGTATATTAGAAATATTTCTATTCTATTTTCTATTACTTGGAATTGTTCTGACTCCCACCTATGCTTTTGTTGTATTGAAGAATTTGTTTCGAAGGTGTTCAACGATTAAGACCAGTCTGTCATTGGTTGAGTTCATTTCTTAGTGCTAGTATGTATATCTCAACTAATATATATATATATATATATATATATATATATATATATATATATATATATATACATATATATATATATATTTAATTCCATGCTCTGCTACATTGCTTCTTACGCTATCCACACTTGCATATATAAAAATGTCCTAAACACACACTCACTCGCACACACACACATACATTTGAAAATGCAAAATACATAACATTTTTGCCTTCTCTCTGTCTTTCTCTTTCTCTTTCTCTCTCTGTACTTCTCTTTCTCCTCGCCCATCTCTCTATTTCTCTTTCCCCTCCCTTCACTCTTCCCTCTCTCCCTCTCTCTCTCTCTCCTTTCCGTGTAATTTTGTCTCTTTCTCTCTTTCTCTTTCTCTCCGTCCCTCTTTCTGTGGGTACATACATGTGCTTTCGTGTTCCAGAAATTTTCTTTTGTAGAGTACACACACGTTCACGCACACACACAGACACACAGAGACACAGACACACAGAGACACAGACACACACACACAAACACACGCACACACACACTCATACACATTGAACCATACATACTTACATACAAATGTACATACATATATATTAAATTAAAGTCCAAGACAACCAAAATTGCGTTTCTCTATACATTGTATTAAACAGATATATTTTGTACACTAAGCTATAGAAATTAGCGAATCATTGTTAGGAAATATACAACACACATATATAGATATACTTGTTTCACACACGCATATACATATGTATATAATTACGTGCTTCTATAAATGCGTGTGTGTGTACGTGTGTTTGTTTATGTATAGATATATGCCTGTATATGCACCTATTTTCTTTTCTTCGCTCTTTTAAAGCCTAGCCAGGCTCATGAGTCCGGTTTCCTGGTTTCTATGGTGTATGTGTTCCCCCTAGCTGGACGGGACGCCAGTCCATCGCAGCGTTACACAGGAAACAAGAAGAAAGAGTGAGAGAAAGTTGGGTCGAAAGTGAACAACAGGGCTCGCCACCACCCCCTGTCGGAGCCTCGTGGGGCTTTAGGTGTTTTCGCTCAATAAACACACATAACGCCTGGTCTGGGAATCGAAACCGCGATCCCCCGACCGCGTGTCCGCTGCCCTAACCACTAGGCCATTGCGCCTCCACATAATTATGTATATATATATATATATATATATATATATATATATATATATATATATATATATTTACATGTATGCGCGTATATTCATATATATATATATATATATATATATATATAGTGAGAGAGAGAGAGGGGGATGGATGGATGGATGGATGGATGGATATGTAGATACATACGTATATGCAAATTCGAAAAGAAATGTACTATATAGACGTGTATTTCGTGATCGGGTCCTTGTTGAGTATGAGAATAAGTGATTAGGAATCGTGTGTCTGACTTTCATATTAGTGTAACTCTGTTGATCCTCTTGTATGTCTTGGATTCTAGCAGTGACCCTTTCTACGTGTTGAATGATAGGAGACTGAAATGTTAGGCTTTATATGGGTCCCCGTTGTTGTTTAACTGTTCAGTCAATTCACAGCGTGTTTTGAATTCTAATTTCTTTAAAGTTTCAAATAGATTCAAAATTCTTTCAAGATACGGAAATTCAAAACCTTCAATGTGCTGCGAGTGTCTAGAATACTGGTACCAATGACATCTATGTGTAATTTTGTAATGTTATAGAGAAATGTGAAAACGTCTGGGCGTGGAGAAACGTTATAGAAAAAAGAAAATAAATCGCCATGATGATGGCTCTGACCTGTGATCTTTTTTATCGCATTTGTTAATATGCAGTATAAGGCGGCGAGCGGACAGAATCATTAGCCCGCCTGGCACAATTTTACCGGCATTTCGTTCGTCCTTATATTCTCAGTTCAAATTCCGCCGATTTCGGCCTTCATCCTTTCGGGGTTGATAAAATAAGTACCAGTTGAGTACTAGGGTCGATGTAATTGGATTATTCCTTCCCCCGGTTTCTGAACTAGTGCCAAAATTTGGCAGCATAAGGCGGTAAACTGGCAGAATCGTTAGCACGCCGGACAAAATGCTTAGCAGTATTTCGTTCGCCTTTACGTCCTGAGTTCAAATTCTGCAGAGGTCGATTTTGTCTTTCATTTTTTCGTGGTCGGTGAAACAAGTTGAATACTGGAGTCGATGTAATTGGCTTCCCCCCCCCCCCCAACTCACACGCAAAGAATCTCAAGCCTTGTGCTTATAGTAGAAAGGATTATTATTCGGTAGCAAAGGCGGTGAGCTGGCAGAATAGTTTGCACGCCGGACAAAATTCTTAGCGGCATTTCTTTCGTTTCTATGTTCTGAGTTCAAATATCGCTGAGGTCGACCTTACCTATCACCCTTTTAGGGTCGATAGAAATAATACCAGTTATGCACTGTGATCCATGTAATAAACTAGCCCCTTTCCCCAAAATGTCAGGCCTTGTGCCTATTGTCGAAAGAGTTGTTACTAAGAGGCGTATTTCCAAATTGCTGTCTTAGTAAAATTATTACAACCCTCAATAAATGTAAGCGAATTTCATTTGCAACCAATAATAATTCACCCTATGCTACAACATGGTCTCACGTTCAATTTGTGTTATCTTGTCTTTTGTTATATTTCTATCTGAAATGCCCTATGCTAAGCTATGCTGAATACTGACAACTGGTGCAATTTAAAGTTGGTTTATGTACTTCAATTTCTTCAGAAATTGTTGCTGATATTTTCAATAGATCTAATTTTTCATTAATAATATATACCAGAGTGAACTGGTTTCAAATTTTGGCACGAGGCCAGCAATTTCAGGGAGGGTTAAATCGATTATATTGCCTCCCTCAGTGCTCAACTACTACTCATTTTATCGGCTCCAAAAGGATGAAAGAGAAAGTCGATCTCGATGGATTATAAACTCAGAACGCACTGACGGACGAAATGCCGCAAAGCATTTTGCTCGGCGTGCTAACGATTCTTATTTCTTTATTGCCCACAAGGGGCTAAACATAGAGGGGACAAACAAGGAAAGACAAAGAGATTAAGTCGATTACATCGACCCAGTGCGTAACTGGTACTTATTTCATCGACCCTGAAAGGATGAAAGGAAAAGTCGACCTCGGCGGAATTTGAAATCAGAACGTAACGGCAGACGAAATACCTATTTCTTTACTGCCCACAAAGGGCTACACACAGAGGGGACAAACAAGGACAGACAAACGGATTAAGTCGATTATATCGACCCCAGTACGTAACTGGTACTTAATTTATCGACCCCGAAAGGATGAAAGGCAAAGTCGACCGCGGCGGAATTTGAACTCAGAACGCAGTGGCAGACGAAATACCGCTAAGCATTTTGTCCGGCGTGCTAACGATTCTGCCAGACCGCCGACTTAGTATGAATTTATATTAGCTTCAGCATGAGCTACTCGTTCTCATTTATCTCTTCTCTACGAAAATTGACTTTGACGTTTTTCCTTAGAATATGCTTCGATATGGAAGCTTATTCATTTATATAATTGAATCTCAGACCACGTTCACTTCATAATAGGATTTTTTTATTAGCCTTTTATCCCAGCCCCTACATTAATAAAAGATCTAAGATCGTTTCAGTCTGCTTCAGTCCTTACCAAGTAATGTTTACTTTATGCCCAGTCACAATTACACGGTCATATTTTTAACAGGTTATTCATTCTGTTATAAAGTTTTATGTTTCCTATATAATGAGCATTTATTTCGCTTGCTAAATGAGGTAATGTAACAACAGACAATAAGTTTATATTTGATATCCGTTAGTTGACAAGTTTGACGTCTGTTAGCAATATCAACTTCATATTTCACCTGAACAAATTTGCCTTTGTCCTTCTAGGCTTGACGAGTACGCGCACATACACACACGTACACACACACACACACACACACACACACACACACACACACACACACACACACACACACACACACAGAGTGTCGTACGTATTTTTGCATTTATATCTCGTCTCATGAATATTTTAACGTCTTCCGACAGAAATCAAGTCGTACTTGTTGAATGAAAAGTTGTTGTTATCGGTCTTGTTGTTGTTCTTTTCTAATTAAAACCTATCTCACAGGCTAAAATTTCATTTTAGTAATATCGCAATACTAAAACGCTTATAGCCTCAAACATCTACAGCTGCTGCTTATATACACGGTCTTACTACGACAAGTATTACAGTGTTTTGTCACTTTTAATCAAATTTTTCCATTCAAATTCAGCTAATAATTTCTATTCTTTATCAGCAACGTCTATTCCCACCTACCTCTTGGAGTGATATTTAAAGTAATTTGGTATATTTCATCAAAACACTATTTTTATATAATCATTTCAACAAGTCATATTTATGTAATTACTCCAAGCTGTTTTGTACAATTATATCAACAAACTATATTTATACATCATCGATACCAGACTATTGTCGTACGCGTTCATAATCATTTTTATTATATATATATATCTAAATCACAAAACTATCTTCATTTCTGTGTGTGTGTGTGTGTGTGTGTGTGTGTGTGTGTGTGTGTGTGTGTGTGTGTGTGTGTGTGTGTGTGTGTGTGTGTATGGCGTCAAAAATTGAAAAGTGAATTCAAGTGAATATCACAAAATATTCTGATACTGTTCGGTCTACTCGAAGATATGGGAAAATATTGCCGAAAAATATATCTTTGGAATTGTAGCAAATGTTACGAATGAACTCGTTAAGTTGACGTATATATCTATAGTCATAATTTAAGTTAACTGATTGATTAAAATTACATTTTGTTCTCATTGTTTATCTGGAACTTATCCCTATGCAAGCAAACTAATGATCAGGGTAGGTTCATATGCTACAGCATGTCCTCTGTTCGGATAACAAAATATATTTAGGACTATATTATCTAATCCGTCTGTTTAATTTTTAAGCGATAAAAATAATAATTCTCCTAGGAATATTTGATAATTTATCTGCCAGAGTCAGTTACCTCGTAAAGCACTACTCTCTAGAAGAAATTTTAAGTGTAGAATATGCAGGTAGATAATTATCCCTTTTAATCTTTGTTGTACGTCTTAATACAATGAGCGTTCCTTTCTGGATTAAGTGAAGTAACTTCAATATGCTTTGGTTAGAGGAGTACAAATAGCTAGCGTGATAATCACAGATGATATATGAATATAGGTAAATCAAAGCAAAAAGGTGAGTTTGGTCTTCTGCATTGCCTTGGTTTCTACATGTACTGTGTGACCTTTTCAACTATAGAATTTCAACTATAGAATCCAATTAAATACAACTCGGACTACAGTATGTGTACTCTTTACAGACTTTTTTTTTGTTTGAGTGTGCAGATATATAGAAAGATACATGAAGATCGAAATACTGGTTACTCGTCTTACAATTCAGCTCACAGTAAATAATCATATAATATGCATACATAAATAACTATCTATCTATCTATTTATCTATCTATCTATCTATCTATCTATCTATCATTCTATCTAGATAAATATATATATATAGAGAGAGAGAGTGTGTGTGTGTGTGTGTGGTCACAAAAGTGACAGAAGGTACAGACTATCACCGCTTTTGCTGAAAATAAGAGCTAAAACAACTCAAAAGCCACAAAAGCACTGTCTTAATGACTGACAAAGGGAGGTAAGTCCCCAGCGACATCTTAATCCTCATCAGCGACTCTTAACGCCTGGGGTTAAAAGTCAACTACTTCTCTATGTCTTATAAGAACTACCTCTGTTAGCCTTATAACACACACACACACACACACACACGCACACACACACACACACACACACACACACACACACACACACACACACACGCGGAAATGAAGCTAGTTTTGTGATTTAGATATATATAAAAATTTGCCTTTAGGTTCTAATTGCTAATAAGCCACCTTTTTTAGTTTGTTGTTTACATTTTTGAAAATCAGCACGTTTTCATTGATTTTTCTTATAAGACTAACAGTGGTAGTTGGGTTTAACCCTAGGCGTTAATAGTCGCTGATGAGGATTAAGGTGGTCTATATCAAAATCCGAAATCGCGATCTGACTATGTATGCTGGAGACTTATCTCATTTTGTCAGTCATTAAGACAATGCTTTTGTGGCTTTTGAGTTGTATTAAACCTTATTTTTTAGAAAACGCGGTGCTAGTCAGTACCCTCTGTAAATTTTATGACTGTAATTTTGCCTTTAGGTTCTAATGATTTGCTGGTTGTATGATTTAAGTTGGCACATATAAACTTACACATCTAATTATATGCAAGTACGCATAGACAAATGTATATATACACACATTGATACTCGATCCATACAAACTGTAGATCCTATTCAGAGATGGTTCTCAGAGCAGCGTATGTATACAAGAAGAGCACAAGTGGGGTTCAAAATTCACAACAGCTGTTTCGGCAGCATTTTAGATTACTTCATGGCAAGAATCCACCATCTCCAGGTGATTTTTTAAACAAATAACTTTGAAGCAAGTCGACTTATATTTTATACTTTACCTCCTCTGCTTAAAATAACCAGAAGATAAATTTCTTGCCGTGTAATCAAAGAATGCATGAATGCATCAATAAAATGCTGCCGAAATATCTGTTGTGAATTTAAAACCTCCACTTGTGTTCTTCTGTTATATGTATATGTTTATGTATACATATACACACACACACATATATATATATATATATATATATATATATATATATATACATGTGCATATAGATATATATGAGGTCGTGTAGGGTATTTCCAGAGAAGCAGTCAATCCTATCTTTGGGCTATCACCACCGTCAGATTCCAGACTAATACCGAAATTCTTCAGACGTAGAAAATCTTGGTTTTACGACGGTAAAACTGGTTTGTGAGTGTAGCGAAGAGTCAAATATAATCCAAATATTAAGACAAAGAAATACTTTAATACATCTTTAACGATCATTTACGATTGTTTCTGTACTAACTCTGCTTGCAACGCCAATTTACGCGATATTCAAAGTGAACCGTTACATAATATTCGAGATTTTAGATATTAGAGTGGCACTTTATCAGACTTGCATCATAGGTCCGTTCTCACATTGTGACATTGTTTCTTGCTTACGTCACGAGGAAGCAAAAAATCGAATAAAAGTATGGTTAGGAGATGAATAATTAATATAGAGATCATGTGGGAAGGATGAAAAAGAAGAAAAATACGAAGAAGAATACGAAGAAAAAGAACGAAAAGGAGGGGGAGGCTGAGGATATAAAGAATGAGGAGAAGACAATAAATAGCTAACCAGTGTACCTGGACGAAATATTCTCAGAATGGTCGGTCAGTATTACGTTGTCACCGGCATCAAATTTCATTTGGTAAGTGAAAGGATTTTTCAGTTTACCACAAGCGACAATAAACAGACAAAATTGTGTAGAGGTTTGTAGAACGGCTAGAGTAACAGTTCTCAACACTCGATACATTTGTTAGTTCTTTACCAGATGTGTCTGTAAATCTTTACTAACATGTCTTCTGTTGGCAAAGCAGACGCAGTGTGCGGTGTTGATGACAATAAAGGATTCAGCGTGTAAGATACACAACATACTTAATTTCTTTCATTATAGTAGTATTAACATAGAATGACATAGATCGGTATTATTGCCATCATTTTCATTGCGCTACACTCACCCAATACGATAGTATTACAAGACACTATACATACATGACAGCTATTCATTGTAAAGCAAGATGCACACAATACATGTGTTTCTTCAGTTAATAGAGCGAAGGAACCTCCACGACTCTGTGCTGCTTCTCCAGGAGAGTGCGAAACCATTGAAACAACTTTCACAACTTCACATGAAGCGTTCTAGACAGGGTACCTCTTTATTCACCTAGGGTTCGTATTTACCGTTTCTTCCTCTGTTTGGCACTGCACCTGCCCAGTCAGCTCGCAGTAGTTATCAACAGGAAAAAATACCTTTCTGATTGTCGCAACTAGCGATATACTTTGTTATTGATATTCAAGCCTTTGACTGTATGAGTGTGTATGTGAAACGAGTGGCGACAACAAAAAAAGGTAATGCTCTTGTCTGCATCATACTGAGTAACGTAGACTTGTGAAGGGCACAGCACAACGGGAAATGTTTGGCTACACCTTCACCCCCAAACACTATCCGAATTACAGAGACCATAGCCCTGACCCCAAATACAAAAACGAAAAGAACAATTTCTTACATCCAAAACGATACCAGAACTCTGCTATCCACCAACAACATGTCTGAATAAAAAATGCAACACTCACCATCTAAACGTTACGAAACGAAAATTAAACAACAAACAGCAGTATAATAATGAAACAAAATCATATGCGTACAAATCACACATTCTCGTACTCTCCACTTAAGTGAGCAATACTAGGAGGTACAATCAAAGTCTAACCATTACAAAATGGATAGCAACACAAAATACTCCCATAAAGGAACAATTATAGTGATTATTCATCATTATTAACTTAACTTTAAGGCGACAAGCTGGCAGGATTGTTAGCACTCTCGACGAAATGCTGAGTAGTATTTTGCCCGTCGCTACGTTCTGAGTTCAAATTTCGCCGCGGTCGACTTTACTTTTCATCCTTTCGCGGTCGATGAAATGAGTACGAGTTAAGCACTGGGGTAGATGTAATCGACTAGACCTCACCCTCAAAAAATTTCAGGCCTCGTGCCTATTGTAAAAAGGATTATTAATATAACTAGAAAGTTCAGTTAATTCCAAGTTTCCAAATCCAGCATTCTGCAAACAGCCATCTCGCGACTTCTGTATGAAACTTGAACAATAAAATTTGAACATTAAAACTTACTCAAAATCTACTGACCAATGAGCAAAATCAACCACCTTAGTTGCGATATTCTTACTAAATGCACCAGACACCAACTTATCCGTCACTATTCAAAACTGAGAGATTCTATACATAGACAGTTGAAGCCTTGAACAGACACACACCACTTTTTTTATCTTATTAGAAACCCGCATAAGCAATGTCTGTAAGAATGCTAAGCTAAAAATTAGAAACTCCACCACCATTCGCATGAATCGGCGTGTGCCTAAGACCACAGAAATCAACGAATTGTTCAGTGATCTCCTAATTGTAATAGCAAATAATGTATTTTCAAATGTTGTAAGTGATTTTGAGTCTGTATACAATAAAACTAATGATTCAGTCATAACTTGCTTCCATATGCCTCATCAAGCGTGTCTTCGCCGCTTCCAATAACGCACTGGCAATATCAGGACTTTGGCCTAAAAATGCAATTATGGCTGCATATTAAAAATGGTGAACTTCAACCACTTTGTAACCAGGTAATCGGAACCCAATCCCAGACACTTCAGTTGCAGTTATTACTTAACATTAAAGACATTATTTTTCTTATCTTAAATCTTGCTTCAGCCAAAAAAGAAAACTGAAGGGAGGTGAACTTATATTACTATTAATACCCACTCTAAGTCGATGAGTTGGCAGAATCGTTAGAATGCGGGAATCGTTAGCATGCTTAGCGGTATTTCGTCCGTCTTCGCGTCGTTAGGTCAAATTCAGACGCGGTTGACTTTACCTTTCGTCCTTTCGGGGACCATAAAATAAGTGCCAGTTGAACAATGTGGTCGATGTAATGGACTTCCCCCTCCCCGACGTTCCTGGCCTTGTGCTAAATTTTGAAACAGATATTACTGATCACTCTAGTATTGTCTATAACTTATCAGTGGAGAGCATGCTACGAATCACACACACACACACACACACACACACACATACACACACTCACACACTCACACACACACACACACATACATACATACACACACACTCACACGTTAACAGACATAGGAACTGAGAGAGCGAGAGGAATATAAATACATGTCTAAAAGAAAACTGTACATAGCATTTAAGGTAATTCGGAAAGAGATAGTGAAATGCCCTGTATATTCTCTGAATAATCCTCATTGATAGAGTATGCGCTGTTATACATATTAACCACATCCGTTTCCTTGATTCCATTTGGCACACATTATGAATATCTGTAAGCTGAATGTCACTTTGTGGGCACGTGATAAGTATTTTGAAGTTTTAACAAGTCTCGAACACATTTAGGTCGAAGGTTTTTCTGTTAATAGAGATTTGAACACATGTTGTAACCAAGTTGCATATTAAAGAATATAACTTGTAAATACAAACACACACACACACACACACACACACACACACATATATATATATGTGTGTGTGTGTGTGTGTGTGTGTGTGCGTGTGTGTGTGTATATATATATATATATATATATATATGTATGTATATATATATGCATATACACACACACACACATGCATGAGTGTGTGTGTTTGTGCGTGTGTGTGTTATGTACACATAAACCTATATATATATATAGATATAGATACAGATATACATATTAAGTATGTATGTATTTATAAATACATCTATGTGCACATATATACCGTACACATATTTATAGGCATCTTTAAATACATGTGTTTATGCGTGTAGAGATATTTTTGTGCAGATGTATGTGCACACAGACTGACTTACACACACATACATATATATATATTTACACACACACACATATATATATATATATATATATATATATATATATATATATATATATATATATATATATATATATATATACATACATATCATCTTTTTGAATAACTTCAATATTGTTACACTTTCCTGCGCCTTCTTTACGTTTTATTTTTTAATTCCAAAATGAATTTCTTGTTTATTTACAGTAAATACGATATCATTAAACAAAGAAAATAGTTTAAATAAATAACAAAAAATTCAACTCCAATATAATTTCTCTGCAGCAAATGAATTTTAAAGTTTCAGGCCATAAAAAAAATAACTGGCATGTGTAATTATACAGGTGTGTATATTTGTGGCGTAAATATGATGGCGGATACTATGTACTTTAAGATTTTCTCGCGCTTTTCGTCTCTAGGGCAACGAAATTTTCGCTTCACTACTGCCAACAGTGACACAAAAACATACGTGTTGTACGTATTAGTTTGTAACATTGATTATTAATTAGGTAAATTAATAGTATTCCTCAAACTGGCAATTAAATATATGTAATATTGCCGCAGAATATTTTCGTATATATCATATTTGATGCACAAGCGCACATAGAATCTATATCTGTGTGTATACAGTCTTATATTCATATTGATTCAATCATTTATATGTTTGAGCTATCACGTGTGAATAGTCATGTGTGATATATATATATATATATAAACATATATATGGACAAACAAGTCTGTCTGTATATATATATATATATATATATATATATATATATATATATATATATATATATATATACCTTCATATACATGCGTTTGTGTATGCATGCATTTATACGTATATTCATATATGTGCAAGTATATTGATGTTTGTTAGTGTATGAGCATTTAGATAAATAAATAGATGTGTAGGTAATACACACACGTGCATATATATATATATATATATATATATATATATATATATATATATATATATAAACAGAAATGGTTTTGCCTTTGACGATAAAATAAATGAAAGAATACTACCAAATATTTGCATTGCTTAATGGAAGACATGATATCTAAATAACACATTAAGTTTCAACGTTAAAAATGTTTGCAAGTTTCTGAAACTACTGGCAATATTGTGAAAGTAGAAGTTTAAAATATATCATTCGTTTTATAACAATAATTTCTTTAAAATATTTGCTGTATGACAAATTTTTCAGTATGTATGGGTGCAGACGTGACTGTATGGTAGGAAGCTTGCTTGCCAACCACATGGTTCAGGGTTGAATCCCACTGCGTGGAAACTTGGCCAAGTGTCTTTTACTATGACCTCTAGCCGACCAAAGCTTTGTGAGTCGATTTAGTAGACGGAACCTGGGATCGATTTGTTTGAGTGAAACTCTTTAAGGCGGTGCTCCAGCATGGCCGCAACCAAACGACTAAAACAAGTAATAGAAAAAAAGAATATACAACAGAGTCAGATACTGAAGGACTCAAAAATGTACAAAAAAACATGCAAAAGATTCACATGATGGGTTTTTGATAGCTTTCAAACCCAGAACACGAGAGGTCATACGTGATTCCTGAAAGATATTTGTCGCTTAGAGTTCCTGACTGTGGTCACGAGATGCAACAAATCTTAGTTGTAAAATGCAAAGAAGCTACACAAAAATTATTGACCAAATAAATTATTGGGCGTGTCATTGATAACGAAGAATCTCGTCAGTTATACTCCAGGTTATGCTGAACTGTTATATTTCCATCTTCTCAAACTCTCCAAATGAAACTGGCAAGACTTGCGGAGTTTTCTCTGTTGGTGTACCTGAAGGAGTACATATGAAGTGTTATATTTCCCTTCAAGTTGTTGGCTGTAAGACCCGTATAATTCATCTGGATATCGTCAACTGGAGTGAAGGATACTACATAAAACATTGTATTTGAATTCATTTTTAGATCGAGATATTTTCGCCTAAGACTCTCTATATTACAGCGAGGCTTTAGTGAGGAGATAATGGATACAGTGAATGCTCCATCCCCACTCACTTGAAAATCGTTAGGAAGAGTGAAATAACTTGGTTTCATTCTCCGTCCAAACTAGATTCGTTAACATTTCCGAAGTGTAGTTAAACACAAGCTTTTTAACCAGCACATTTCTCTTTTTAATCCATATCGCACGCTTCCGCATCTCAGGTTTTCTGAACTTCGAGAGTGAAATTCTTATTCCATCCGTCAAAACACATAACCATTTCACCAATTTGGTCCTCCAGAACTCTAGATCACTAACTTTTTATAATGCATTCTTCGTCCGACTGCATCATGTGCAACCATATCAAATAAATTACCTTCTGTATATTTTTGTTAGATGCTCATTGAAAGTTGCCGTTTTCTTGTACCAAACTAATCTGATTTGCTTATCAATTAGAGACTTTAATTTTTTTAAGAGGCTAGTTTTTATTTCATCATGAGACGAGATTTTTGCTGCATCTTAATATTAACTTTATTTTAGACGCCACCCCTCTATTAGCTTTACTTCCTTGTTTAGCTCATAACTACTTAAATAGAGGAAGTATTTCAAATTTTGGTCATTTGTTGTTAACATATTTCTAGGCAATATCTGTATTTTTAGGCTTCCAAAATTTGGATCATATTTTTACAAATACACTGTACGATAATTTTAAGGCAGCACATTTTAAGCTAAGATAATTTTAATTTAAATGTCATGGTAAAGCTGGTAAATAACGATATAACAATTACTCTTAATTGGTTATTTCGCAGAAGATATATTCACGAAAGTAAAATTCACATTCATGTAAATTTTCAGCTTTATTTTTTTAACCGAAACATTACAATAATTCTACAGCACATATAAAAATGTTATAATAATTCTACAGCACATAAAACTGCCTAATTCTTCTGCACAAAATGCAATAAACTAAAAATCTTCTACGGATAAAATAAAATATCTCTCTCAGAAATTTAAGCCAATCTGATAAAATTACACACCCATCACCACTAGGGATATTAATATTGATTGATGTCCCTTATAATTGACATTCATTGGTTTCAATATATACGTATATGTATATATTAAGCTCATATATATATATATATATATATATATATATATATATATATATACATACATACATACATATATGAGGGTGCATATATGTATGGAGTTATTTTTGTATCATGGATTCGCATTATAGTCCACATGATACCGCCGGACTTTCTTCAGATCGGTTGAAGCAAAGGAAAACACACATTAGCGTGAGTGCATGCGTGCATGCATACGTGCGTGCGTGTGTGTGTGTACAAATATACTTTGAATGCATGTATATTAACTATATAATACACCGCCATACACAGTATGCGAACAACCATTTCTTCCCCGATTTGCTATTTACTATCCCATCATCAAACCAATCCACACTGTATGAAAATATATTTTTCAACAATGTAAAGAAACTATCCAGTAACTAATTATTGGTCACATAGTTCTCTCAATGCAAATATTTATATCACTTACCCATAGGAATCACAGCTTCCGTTACTACGTGTTCAATAAACTACACAAAACGAAATGATTTTAAGTGAAAAACACTATTTGTAGCTTACATATATCACATATCTTTGAACTAGTCGAAGAGCATTTAGAAAGAACTTTCCGTGATATAATCCGGGTAATTTTGAAGTAAAAACTTCTGTAACTACATGCTGTGTTCCATGCTGATGTATATCTTGGTAGCATATAACAAATCTATACGTGCAAAATCCATGGCGACATTGATAAGTAACTCGGTGCGAGAATAAAAGAGAAAAATATAAAGTTATTGCAGTATTCGACCTGCAGCTAATATAGCAGGATGGACATTAGATATTTTCCCTTTTTTCTCTTCCTTTCCTACCGCTTTCTCATACTCTCTCTTTCTCGCTCATTCTTTCCTTATTTCTTTTTCTTTTCCTTTCTCTCGACCATTCTTATTTGTTACTAATCAAAATGTTTGCGATGTAGAATTATCTAGAATTAAGAAAATAAACGATATCAACTGTGATAACGTGATTCGAAGATATTCTCCGGGTAACGAAAAAAAAAGTGTAATTAGATAAATGTGAGATTTAAAAACAAAATCATCTAAAATATGACTATCATGATAATCATATATAAAACTATATATATTTCAGGAAAGAATATAGCCATATATGGATACATGAATACTCAGTTGCAAACGTATACTTGAAAATCAAATAACCATACACAGTGACATGAAATCTTGCAACTACATGACTATTCATAGGGATTAGTAGGAACATATCCGTATATACTGTAACTCCAAAAAATCATGAAACTGCTAGGAGATGCATTGAGACACTTGGTCTTCTGAAACATACTGGAAAGCATAGCCAGATATAGTTAAATAACTCCTAAATATCTGTAGTCCAAAACATGTTAGGTACAAACATACAAAAAAGAAATGAGTTGCTTAATTTAATAAAGTTTCGTTTATATCCTCATGCATAAAAGTGGTCTATTTATATCAAATTTGTACAAATAATGTATTCTCGAGCAGATAAACAGTGAAGATCTGAAAGCATTTCGATGTATCAATTAGTGTGGCTTCCATGATATGTGAAAAGAATTGACATTTCAGTCATAGGTCCTTCGGTGAAGTGAAATACTGACTATTGAAATTGTTAAAGACAGTTTATAGGATAATATGTGGAAACAGAAAATAGATGGAGGCAATCTTAATGAATAAAGAATATAGAAATTTAAGTGTAGGCTTTGGAGCAAGAAGGCCGGGAGGTAGGTGTGTTGATGTGTGTGGCGAGATGTAGTATGAGTTTGTAAAGGAAAATTTGCTCTGGTGAGAGAAAGCGATAATAATAAAACACACCGTGGGTGTGTGTGTACATATAAGTGTATATAGGCGTATTTTGGAATGGAGATGCGTGCTAAAGAACCATTAAGTGTTATGATCTTACTCACATCCGGAACTATGTCTGACCCACGGCATCACACTTGACAAGGGTAGCTAACTATTAAAGGACTTATTTATTACCAGCAGCTAGTCTACAGATGGGACGAACAGACGCTGACACACTTTATAATATGTTTTATTCTAATTTATTGTATGCTTTATTTTTCTTTGTTCTTTGCATTGTATTTTTCTTACTTCCTGTTTGTATCCACAGCTTAGTAACATAATCTTCTCGATGTATTTTAGGTACGACTACTATCAACATGCTCTAGTTAAGATTAAGAGCGAGACGTTACTTATGTAACGAGAAACTGTGTTGCATCAGCTGAAGAGATGCTTCTTCACCGTGGGATGCACCGTAATTGAATGTATAGTTTTCCACTCGCAAGGGAGCGATGCTAGATGTGTCGAAACGATCGTTGTAAAAAATAAAGTTTCCAGTATATTGCATCTACCATATCCATTATTTCTACTATACTCAACGTACACTGAGGAACCCTAACATAGATCAAGCGACGATTGTACAATTACCGTCGATGATGCCAGGTAGCCATAGGCAGTGAACGTCCTTTGTCGGCATGCTACTAGGGACATGTCCAAACGCAAAGTTTAAATTTTAATTTTAATTTAAATGTTAAGTTTATATATATATATATATATATATATATATATATATATATATATATATATATATATATATATATATATATATATATAGATAATATCTTGCTAGATTTTATAAGTGAAGAAGCTAGTGATTTCAGGGGATATGAAATTTAAACTCCTCACTGTTCTGTTCATTAACAAATTTCAGAAATATTTAGAAAACTATAGAAAAATGCAAAAGCTAACTATTCATGTTCAATGAGTACACAGTTGCGTTTTACAAGAGATATATCTACAATATACTTATACACAGAAAAATATTAGACTCTAAATATTCTCAAAACATGAAATTTATCGCCCTTGACCGGAATGAAAACAAGAAATATTTTGGTTTTGAGGAAGAGGAAACAGTAGCTTTTATGTTCAGTAACGGATAAAATAAATCTAGCTGTATTGAGAAAAAGCTCATCCAGTGATTTTGAAAGAATTCATTCAGAGAATTTTAAGGTAGAATCTTTTGTTTTGCAAGTGAGGGAAATTTATACACGAAAGAAAAATAGAGACAGAGGCTAAACGATTACGTAAAATGTATATACGGAAACAAAAGAGGGAATTGCATGTAATAAAAAATAGTTGTGAATAGATCAGTACTGCATAGAAAGTATAAATAGAATTGGATAGTGCCAGGCTTAGACTGATTTGTGAAGAATAACTGTTGCATGGGAATAAATGTGAGAGACTATGAAAAGGTGACTGTATAGAGAACTAAACAAAAGCTTCATGCAAATAAGAATAAAATTCTTCTTTTTATTATTTTCTTTTAATGTTGTACTACACATTAGTCCGTTCGTTTACTGTTGCAGTGGAATATCACTTTATCTATGAAAAGAGGTTGCCAGCCTCTCAATCTCCATTTCTGTAGGAAGAGACGTTTTAAATGGGTACTCACGACTATCCTCACAGCGATCGTACTCGATTCTGAGAAAAGAAGGAGAGAGAGAGAGAGAAAGAGGGAGAGAGAGAGAGAGAGGAGAGAGAGAGGAGAGAGAGTGGGAAGAAGAAGAAGAAGAAGAAGAAGAAGAAGAAGAAGAAGAAGAAGAAGAAGAAGAAGAAGAAGAACAAGAAGAACAAGAAGAACAAGAACAAGAACAAGAACAAGAGCAAGAAGAACAAGAAGAAGAAGAAGAAGAAGAAGAAGAAGAAGAAGAAGAAGAAGAAGAAGAAGAAGAAGACCAAGAACAAGAACAAGAACAAGAACAAGAACAAGAACAAGAAGGGCTATCACTATTCTTTAATTTATCGACCTCGAGAGGATGGAAATGA
>NC_142928.1:33208179-33238179 GCF_046866305.1 Octopus bimaculoides
GATACTTGTAGACTAATAAATGTAAGTGTTCCGACTGATGAAAATGTATCTGTAAAGAAATTTGACAAATTAAGGAAATATTAGGACCTGAAAATTGAAATGCAAAAGATGTGGAACCGTACAGCGAGAACTGTTCCTGTTATTTTGAGTTCCCTAAGTGTGATAAGAACGGAATGTCAGAAACATCTAGAAAATATACCAGGTGAACCAAGTCTCAGCGAGATCCAAAAGAATGTGCTGACAAGTACAGCCCACATCCTTAAAAAAACCCTATCACTTTAAATGTATGTATTGTATTACATGAAGATATTTCGCTGCTGTCCCTGCCACTCTCTCTCCACAAGCTTTCAGTCATACTGACAAGAAAATATGTAGTATTGAGCAGAATATTTGCTGTAGCCCATCTTTTATACCAAGACAAAACAATATACACGATAACACTTCCTATCAATTAAGATCAAAGGCCATGGGAGCCACTGCCTGGTATTGCATCAGGACATTATTATTACTATTATTATTATTATTATTATTATTATTACTATTATTATTATAATTATTATTAGTATTATTGTTATTGTTATTGTTGTTGTTGTTGACTCTTAATCTGCATGTTTGTTAAAATCACTTGCCGAGACACATCCAGCGTCCTAAGGCAAGTGAAGGATAAGAGATGTCACAGTATAACTGAAAGCTTGGGGAGGGGAAGTGGCAGGGCAGGTAACGAAATACATTCTCCGAGACATAGTTCTCCTGGGATATTAACTAGATGTTTCTGACACCCCTTTCTTATCATATACAAGGCACCCACAATAAGAGGAACAGTTCTCGTTTTAAGATACCACATCTTTTGTATCTTATATTAACTTAATTTGTCAAATTCCTTTACAGATATATTTTTATCAGTGGGAACACAAATCTATTAGTCTACAAGTATTTTCTTTCCTGTCTTTTATGACTACGCCTGGTCGATTATCCCGGATCATTTTTTATTATTATTGTTGGTGTTGTTGTTGTTGCTGTTAATGCAGCGAGGTGGCAGGGTCGTTAGCACGCCGGACGAAATGCTTATCGGTATTTCGCCTGTTCTGAGTTCAAATTATTATTATTATTATTATTATTATTATTATTATTATTATTATTATTATTATTTTATGGTTGACTTTTACCTTGCATTTGTAGAAGTTGGCTCCAAGTCTCACTCAGATACCTCAAGAGACAACAAGGTCAACTTTGCTTTTCATCCTTTCAGGATCGATAAATTTAGTCCCAGTGAAATACTGAGGTCGACATAATCGACTCACCACTTCCCTAAAATGGCTGCCCTTGGGGCAAAATTTGAAATCATTATTATCATTATGTTGTTGTTTTTTTTTCTTCTTTCTTCACATTTTCTTCCATTTCTCGCCAAGTGTTTTCCGTACACCTAGAGCAGAGAAGTTCATTGTATGCATTCCCAGCTTACACACGCAAATTCACAGGTAAAATATGTATATAAAAAAAATAATAAATAAATAAATTCATAAATGGATGTTGTTTTCACAGCGATGATGCTCTTCTCAGTATTATTATTATTATTATTATTATTATTATTATTATTATTATTATTATTATCATTATTATTATTATTATTATTATTATTAACAGCACAGGCTAGTTTTGAACAGTACTAACTGAATTGCTTCTACATAAGCGGGTGCAAATCCGAGGTGCTGAAGTATATGCATCATTGTCATTGTGTTTGTATTCCAACATCTGTTTTACTATGTTGCGGGATTTGTTTTGTTGTTTTCTAGTATTACATTAGAGTTTAATCAGTTCGCTGTTAAAATATGTGCTGTTCGGAATATGTGTATGTTTGCGTTGTATTTTATTGCGTGATCATTGTTTCGTATGCATTGCGTGAGATGTGTTATCTATATAAGCAATATACTGTGTTATATATATTATATTGGGTGGTAATCATGTAGAAAGTGAGTGATGTGTGGGATGTGTTTCATTATCGGGTGTCGATTATGTAAGAAAATAATATATTGTGTTATTTTATTGGGGATAATTGTGTAGAATATTTGTTGTATGGATTAGCGTTATTTTATTGGATAATCGTTGTATAGAGAATGGAGTCTTGCGAGTTGTGTTATTTTATTGGGTGTCGGTTGGTGGAGACCGAGACGAATGTGTTGGGTGTGTTGTGCAATTAAAGAGAAAATGTATTCCTCACGATATGGCTATTCCTAACTGAATTATTTTGGAGACTGTGGCAGAGTTGTCGACCCTGATATATTATTTTATATATTTGTCTTTAGATTTTGTATTTTGTTGATATGCTTTACATTTTGTATCATTCCTAATGGCTTATTCTTTCATGAATTTGTCCTTATAGCTATTTGTTACTAAGTGATGGTTCTGAGCAGCAAAAAAAATCAGGCCTATTTCTGCATTTATAGCCCTAAACTTTTAATTTATTGGTGGTTTAGAAGCTATGTTTCCTTTCCACCTACTTTCTCTCTCTCTCTCTCTCTCTCTCTCTCTCTCTCTCTCTCTCTCTCTCTCTCTCTCTCTCTCTCTCTCTTTCATAGGTGCCCTGGGAATGATAGAAAAAGAGGCTGATTGCTACCTAGCTCAAATACCAGGAAACCCCAAAATGGCAGAAATTCAAAAGATAGTGCTGATGAGAACTGGCCATATCCTACGCAAAATACTTTCTATGTAATCTGAAATTTTAAAACAAACACATAAATTTCTTATGGTTTCTTAAACATTCTCTAGAACAACATTATGTACAAAACTAAATATATGGTGCCCTAAGCATAACACCAGCATGAACTTCTAACTTGTCTCTTGAGGTATCTGAGTGAGACTTGGAGCCAACTTCTACAAATGCAAGGCAAAAGTCAACCATAAAATAATTATAATAATAATAATAATAATAATAATAATAATTAATAATAATAGTTAATACATGGGCAATAGTAACACTTCGGAGTTGGAATCATAAACTGGCAACAGAAAGAACTAATTAATGAACATGGATACGAAGACAAGCAAAATATTGACAAAGCACCCTAAAAGTGACACCGATAGGCTGCACTTGTCCAGAAGAAAGGATAGGAGAAGCTTGATCAGATGCCAGGATTATATCGAAGCAGAGGAAAACAGCTTAGGGTGGCATGTAAAAAATATCGTGGAACCATTGTTGAAACATGTTAAGAAGTCCGGCGTCATGAAAATTGATAATTATGTCAAGGAAGAAAAACTTAAAGAGGAAAAGAATGCAAACAAGGAACAGCATGGAAGGAGAAAAGTTGTACGGTCAGTTTGCAAAGAGATACGAACGTCAAGTCAGATACAGAAGACAATGGATGAGGAAGAGTGACTTAAAGACAGAAGCACTTATATGCGCAGCACAAGAACAAGCATTAAGAACTAACTATATGAAGTACAGAATCGACAACAGTACCGAGAGCGGCAAGTGCAGAATGTGTGATGAGAAAGGTGAAACTGTATGGTATATCATTAGCGAATGCCTGAAATTGGCACAACAAAAGACAACACGACAATGTGGCAAGAATGATCCACTTTCCAAGAACTCCCTGACCACCAAGGGCAAGTACCCTCCCCAATTCCTTTTCTCCGACTCACAAGCCTACACTTAGAGAGGTACCAGCCACTCTTGCCATTTTCGCAACTTTCTTCCACCTGTCAATATACTCACTTGAGGACTGCACTTACCTCTCCAATTTCCTTTTCGAGTGAAACTTAAAGAAGAAGAATGCATCTCTCCTTATGCCTTTCAGCCTCGTCCACCAGACAGTCTCTTTCGCCACAGTCACCAGGCAAAGGAAAACTGCCTTGCCTGCCCGATTAAAGGAGAGCAGCGTGGCAATCATCACTAAGGACAGAAAACTAATGGTATGAACAAGAATCAGAAGCTGTGAGAGAAAATGATAGTTACAAGATCTTGTGGGATTTCTCCATGAAGACTGACCATACTTTTGAAGCAAGAAAACCAGATATGATTACAGGGGACAAAATAAACGAATATTGTAAGGTCATAGATTTTGCAGTTCTGTATGCAAGCAGAGTTGATACCAAAGAAATTGGAAAACTTGCGAAATATTAAAGTCCAACCAGAGAACTGAAGAGACTGTGGAATACTAACACAACAATTATTCCTGTGGAATTGGTGCACTTGGCAGAACACTCAAAATGTTACCTAAAAGACTGGAAAAAGAATTGGAACTCTCATTATAGACCTAAAGAAAAGTATCATCCAATATTATTGAGATTTCAAGAGACTTGTTGTCACCAAACCACAAGATAAAATACCTGATGACTGAATTAGCATGAAAATACACTCTACCATAAGCACAACGTCTGAAATTTTGGGTAGCGAGTGAGTCAATTGCATCGACTATTGTATTCAATTGGTACTTATTTTATCGACCCCTAAGGATGAAAGGCAAAGTCGATCTCAGCAGAATTTGAACTCAGAATATAAAGCCTGAAAGATGCTGCTTCGCATTTTGGCCGGTGCCCTAACTAATCTGCCAGCTCGCCGCCCTCAGGTTTCTAATCTAGTTTTAAGAAGTATTAGTTAATACCATTGATCCCAATATTTGACTTGTACCTCATTCTATCGAGCCCGAAAGGATGAAAAGCAAATTTGAACTCGACATGATTTGAATTCAGAATGTAAGTAACCGGAACAAATACCGCAAGGCATTTTATTTAATGTTCTAATGACTCATTAGAGCATTCTGAATTACATTCTGAATTCAAATCATTAAGTACCAGTCAAATAATGGCACCAATGGTATTGACTAATACCTCTCCTTGAAACTAGATTAGAAACCTGAAGATGGTGAGGTGGCAGACTAGTTAGGACACTGGTCAAAATGCTAAGCAGTATTTTTCAGGCTTTACTTTCTGAGTTCAAATTCCGCTGCGATCGACTTTGCCTTTTATCCTTTGGGGTCGATAAGATAAGTACCAATTGAGTAGTCGATGCAATTGACTCACCCTCTACTGGTTCTTGTTCTATCGACCTTTGCAGATAGAAACACAACATTGAACGAGATTAGAACAGAAATAAATCGAAGTAACTAAAGTAGTCCCCCATGGTAATGATGATAAAGGGAGGAGGTGTATGATACTTAAGAAATCTTGATGTCACCAACATTGTCAACAGGAGCTCAAGTTGACGAGAGTTATCTGTAAGGTCGTTCAAGCAGCAGGGAACAGAAACCACACCTCATTAGAATAATGCCCTAACGCTTTTAAAAAGGAAAGATATTTAATGAATATTGTAGTCCTAAATGTAGTGTGTCCCCTTATAAGACAGGGTGGTTACGGGTAAAACGCTTTTGATCATAGTTCTTCTCGATGAGGGTTGACACCCTGTGAAGAAGAGTAGTAGTAAAGAAGAGGAGGAGGAAGTGGGAGAGAATCAGAGAAGAGTATAAAGAATAGAAGCGATAGAAGCCGCAGCAGACGGATAAGGAAAAGAGTAATATCTTCTACATATGTGTTATGATGTGTGTGTGTATGTGTGTGTGTGTGCCTATTCTTTCTTTCAATATGTTCAGCCCACTTGCATTTAATAAAGAACTCTTTATTTCATCAAACAAACCAAAACATATTCAATAGCAACCTATTCTAGCATTAGAATATTTCAACATTTTTATCGTCCAAATGGCATTTCAGTTTTCTTGCTTTAACATTTATGTTTCACTTGCATCTTTAGAAAAACTTCTGAATAATTTTAAGAAATGCTGAAATAATCCGATAACTCAATAACAGTTACATCAAAGATAAAAATATACTCATTATTATATTTTTTTTTAAAATATGTTATGGGAACTAAAATTTGAAAAGGTTAATCTGACGTTTTATATACCGTTTGTAGATGGGGTATCTGCGTATTCTATGAAAAATCGTGATGTTATTCAGAGAAGAAATGAAAAGAAGAGGTAAAGAAGAGATACACTTACATACACATATATATGTGCGAATGTTTGTGTGTGTGTGTATATATATATATATATATATATATATATATATATATATATATATATATATATATATATATATATATATATACATGTGTATGTATGCATATATATATATATATAAATGTATATATATACACAAACACACACATATATATATATATATATATATATATATATATATATATGCACGCACACACACACACGCATACACACACACACACGCATACACACACACGCGCATACACACACACATATATGCCAATGAGATGGAATTAAAATTTTTGTATTAATTTTGACGTCTCGTGTAAAAAAAATAGTATTTTATTCTCAACGAGATTTATTTTATAAACTCCTGGAGATTATAAACTGTTGATGATGCTTCTTGCATTAAAGTTTAGAAAGTAAATGATAGCATGGACTCACCGAAGTTTTCTTTTCTTTTTCTTTCTTTTTTTTTTTTAATATAAATTACTTTAACTATACTCACCTGAACTTTTTTTAATATATTTTTTAAGTTTATTATAAAGAACAAAAATTAGCCGAAAAGACAAAAAGCCGGTGTATTTTATACCTCGAAACACTGCGTTCAATTCCGCTAAGCATTTCATCATCCTTCAGGAGTTTATAAAATAATTCTGCTGAGATGTTGGAAATGATATTCTTATACCCTAAAAGAGTGACACTGAGTATAATCAATGAAATATCAATAGGATTGATAGAAACAATAAGAAAATACATGGATTTTTAGATAATGATTGTTGCCAAACATACAGGTTTATAATAATTTTCGGAAAAGATAATCATTGTCTTTCTCTACAGCTTTTATATTCTTAAATACTGAAAAAATATAATTCTTCAGTGCAATGTGCCTTTCCATGCTGAGGAACAGTATTGAAGAGTTGTAGGTTACCATTTCGAAACCCATTACTTATCTGCCGAATGTTACTTTTTGACATAATATGACGCGATACAACTGGGCACACCGATTCTACCCACAAATATGTACACACACACACGCACGTCGTCGATAGGATGTTTCTATCTGGCAGTATACGACCCCACTGTCGTATCCTCAAAGGGTTGGATCGTTATAACGCCCACTTGGTATCGTAGTATAATTACTATATCAGTACAGACACAACTATCAACACAGTCTACATGTACTCTACGTACTCTCACGATACAGGCTGACGTCACCTTACAGTGACTGACTCATTTCACTCGTAATGTGGGAGGGATATATCATTATTACTAATTCCCTACAACATTTCCCCTTCTAAGTTTTTCTTAGGGAGTGTTATTTTATTTAGCAATAATATTTTTATTCAACCCACCTCCTTTTTTTAGTTTTTTTTTTTTCGAACAATTTAATATTTTTTTCTTTTGGCATGTATTTTGAGAAACTCTGTATGTTTTTTTGTTTTTCTTTTTTCCTTTCACTTCTACGCCTGTTTTCCATCACCTGCAGTGGTGTTGGTAATTGGAATGTATCATACAATCATTCCATGGTTTCCTCCAACTTCTTTGGTTCGCTTTCCATGAATCTCTTTTTCAGTTGGTTCCTGTGTCTCTTTTGCATACCTGTTCTACTTTTTAACCAATACATCATTTTACCTATGTATTTGGTAATTTCGCCCTCATTCCAGTTCTGCTTTCCATTTTTGTATGTCCTTATATACACATCATCACCAACCTTAAAAAATCTTGCTATGCCTTTCCTGTGACTTTTTCTTTTCTTGCCAGGTAGCAATTTATCAAAAACTGACTTTACTTTCCTTGCAAACATCAGCTCCACTGGTAAGCTACCTGGTGGTGTTTTCGGATTTGGTGTTACACGGTACTCTCTTTAAAATTGTTGAAGAGCTACCTCATCTGTGCTTTCCTTATTTGCTTTTCTTAAAGCTCTTTTGAAGGTATCAACAAAGTGTTCTGCTTGCCCATTAGACCTGAGGTCGTGTGGCGCCGTAGTTATATGATCTACCGCGAACATTTCACATTTTCTTTTTAAATTCGCCAGATACAAAATGCGTTCCATTGTCAGACACTATCGCATCTGGGATGCCAAATCTTGTAAACAATTCATGTAAAAAAATTATCACATTGAGGTTGATTTTCTACCCTAAAAATTTCAGGCCATTTCGTAAAACTATCCACTACCACTAAGTAGTAAGAACCGTTTAAAGGACCTACTACATCGAAGTGTAGTCTCGACCAAGGAACATCTACTTTTTTTCCAAGGTTCACTTTTATCTTGGGAAGTATTTCGTTTTGATTTAAATATATGCGTTTCACTTTGTTTTACTGCGATTTTTTGTTTCAGTCCCTCAGCCGCATTTGAACTTTCGACTGAGGCGACTATATTTCTACACAAAACACTTATGGGCGTGTTCCATAAATTCAATTGTTGTATCCATTCTGTGCCAAATAAATTAAGTGAATGTTTTAATACATATATCTTAGTCTTTTTCGTTTGACCTTGAAATGTTACGTTACATACACATTCAGCGGTAAATTGTGCTACATTTTTAGATTTAATTAATTTCAGCTTACCGATGTTTCCACTTTTCTTTTCTTCTTTTATAAGTCATGTCGCTACCTGTGTCGAACTTCACTTTTACACTTGTATTTTTAATTTTCACATGTACTAATTTTCTGTCCGTTGCATTAAACTTTTTTTTTTTTTCGAGGACATTCTATTTATTATTCTTTCCTTGTTCCGTCGTTTTGTCTAAATATGTCCTATATTACCACAACAAAAACACTTCGCCCTTTTAAATGGACAATTTTCCCTCAGGTGCATACCACCACATGCAATACATGGGTTTATATCCTGAGATTTGTCACGGTTTTTTTTTTTTTTTAGAAAACACTATCTCTATTCGGACTATTCCGCACTGATTTTACTTAGAAACAATCTTTACGTTCAATTTCCTCCGTATCGTGTCTTAATTTAAATATCCTTTCACATTCTTCAGATACCTATTGCAGGGTTACATCCTGGTTTTGCCCTAGCTTTACAAGAATTCTAGTTCTCACTTCAGCGTCCTTTTCGGCAGTTAGTTCCTATGTAAATATCAGACATCAGAACACATCTAGAGCTAATTTATCCAACTTAGAATTCTTGCATTCCCTATTTAATCTACCAGCATATGTGATAAAGTCTTCGTCGTTGTTTTTCTCTATGTTCAGACACTTCTAACGTGTATTGAACTATGAGCTTTTTTCATTGAAAAGTTTACACAATATATTGTGTCATTAAAATTTTTGTCCGAAGCTTTTCTTGGGAATACATAATTACTGTATTGTCCATGATCTGTTGCCGCCTGTTTTCTCAAGATTTAGCGCATTTTCATCTCGTCGTTCCAATCTTTACATTCTTTCCCGACGATTTGCTCATAACTTCTGTAGTATACTTCGAAGGTAACTCCTTCGTGAGGTTCGTATTTAAATTCATTCATTGAATTCGCAACATATTCTGTTGAGAACACTTTTTCTGGCTTTTCTGACGACTTCAGTAATTGCAGCATTTGTTGCTGTAATATTAATTGTTGTTGATGCTCCTGTTGTTACTCTTGCAGTCGTATCTGCTGTTGTTCTTCTTTCAACTGTTGTTGCTGCTGTTTTTGCAACTCAAGCAAACCTGCCAACAAATAAATCTTCCATATTTTAAAGATTTTTCATAAAATTCGTACAACAAACAGTGTGAGTTTCTTAACTCCTCTTCAAGTTTCTATTCACTCCACATGATTTGATTTATCCTCGTCGCCACTGTTATAAGGCGGCCTTTTGCCACTGTTTTATCTGTCTTTGTACAATGGTTGTCGCTCTGACAGATACTGCTATATACCGAAGTTGTCGATAGGATGCTTCTATCTGATATTATGCGAGCCCCAGTCATAAAGTATTATTATCCTCGAAGGACTGGATCGTTATAACGCCCACTTGGTATCGTAATATAATTACTACATCGATAAAGACACGACTATCAACACAGTCTACACGTGCTCTCGTACTCTACGTACTCTCTCGATACCGGCCGACGTCCCCTTACTTACAGTGACTGATACATTCCACTCGTCGCGTAGGAGGGTTGTACCATTATAACTAATTCCCTACAACAGTTACATAACACTGTATGACTTGCATAATATTGTATAATATATGGAATAAAAATACTGTCCGTTTACGGAAACAATTGTAACGTTAATTTGATTTCTTTCCTCATTTAAATTATTATTTTTCTTTCTTCACTCTGCGTGGCTTATTTTTAGCCTACTGGATGTTAACTTGGAGATAATGTAGTGATCCCATTTCTATCAACAGAAGTCGTACAGATCTCCTTTTCATTTGGAATTTTGCGTTAGCCAAAATCCCGTATGATGTGCTGAGTCGATCAAGCCAGGATAATAATAATAATAATAATAATAATAATAATAATAATAATAATAATAATAATGATAATAATAATAATGATAAAGATATTAATAATAATAATAATAATAATAACATATATAATCCGAATAAGAAAACAAAGAATGTCTTTAACATACCTTTAATGATCTGTTACAATTGTTTCTGTACGAACTTTGATTTCAACGCTAGTTTACGCTAAGTTCAAAGTGATGGTTTGCGTAATATTTGCGATATTAGACATTAGAGTGGCACTTTATTAAATTTGCATCATTGGTGCACACAGTGTAAAAGCACACCTTTTGCCTGAACTGAAGTTGAAAGCAGAGTTGCACAACTGTCTTTTTCTATAACCCCAGGCCGAATAATGCCTTGTCAGAAAATTTGGTTGACGGAAACTGTGTGAAAACCCATCGTATATGTGTGTGTGCATGTTATGTCTCCCTCAGCACTTGACAACTGGTGCTTATTTGCTTAAAACCCTGTAACTTAGCGGTTCGGAAAAAGAGACAGGTAAAATAAGTACTTGACTTAAAATTAAGTACTCAGCCGATATGATCGACTAAATTCAAATCGATGCCCCAGCACAGCCGCAGTTTATTGACTGAAACAAGTAAAAGATAAGTATGAGTCAGCCAGAAACATATCTTCTTTTCAAAGAACTTCTGATAAAGTATTTCTGAAGCAGCTGCCTCTGCAAAAATATTAGTTCAATAGATAAAAAGTAAAATTAATGAGAACAGAACCTTATGCAGACTTTCACATATAAATAACTATTTTCGCTGACATGAAAATTTCCAAGTAAGCTACTAATGTGTTATTAACTTACAACTAAATATATTTGATAAATCTTTGTATGTAGAGGAGATAGCATATTGGAATGAAACATTATATTGTTTCAAATTACATTAAAACAATATTATTGAATGCCATTTATAATAAGAATGTATGCGAAATGTATGCGAAAAAATATTTTGTTGAAATATAATTTTTTTGTTCAGTAAATAATGTAACGTATGTTACATTATTTGTTCAGTAAATAATATAACGTTTTCCATATGTTTAAAGAGTAATTCCGCCTGTCCACATACCCCTGATCAGCTGATCTCTTCTGAATTTGTAAAGCAGGAAGTTAAAGAGAACATTTCTTTCTCAAGATACGAGAACTTAAATTAATTCAGTCAGGAGTAGAAATATGATCAATTTCACAACAAACCAAGAATATACTTTTACTCTACTGGTCTTGGCAGCACAAGGCCAGTAATGTTGAGGGAAGTGGGTAGTCGATTACACCAGATCCGCTGCTCAACTGTTTTACTTCCTCGTCATTTATCGAGCTTGAAAGGATGAAAGGCAAAGTCGACGTTAGCAGCATTTGATCTCAGAACCTAATGCCGGAATGAATGATATTAAGCATTTTGTTCAGCGTGTTAACGTTTCTTCCAGCTCACTGCCTTAAATTCCTACTTTAATTAAAATTTACTTGCTTCGAAACGATAATTAAATATTATATTCGACGAAAAGCCAGTTACCCACAAATCACTTCCGGTATTCATTACTAACAAGTCTATTTTTTCCTTTGTTACTATTTATTAAATACTAAATAGTATATGTATTTTTCTTCTCACTGAGAATGTTCCTTTTCCTTTCTTGCCAAAAACCCTATACTCAAAACACTGATGGTTTTTCTTTTTGTTTTTTTTCTTCTTGTACTTTGGGAGGGGGGATTTTTTACTGGACCGAAAGGTGCGTTCTTGAGTAAAATGCTTCATTTAAAGTTGTTCCAGTCCGCTCAGCTGTAATTCAATAACCAACGCAAGGAATGACGCCTCATACAGAGGAAAAGTTGTGTTCTCGGTCAATTATAAACCATGAAAACCGGGTAACCAGCCCTATAAGTCCTACAACTCTAGACAGAACTTTACATCTTCCCTTTTATCATTAGCTCCACTAAAAGAAATACGACTCTTCGAGCGATGTTCTCCTTTTTTATGTTATATACATTATCTTGTCTTTTTCTCCTTTTTAAAAAAAAATTCAGACGGTAGTATACAGGAAAGTTTAGCTATTATTTCTGGGGAAGTTCGAATGACCGCACAGTAGTTTTCACATGCTGGCTCGAAGTAAATTTGTGATTGTGTAATTCCAAGCCAATACAAATCTAACGGACCTACGAGAAAAAGCGTTCTAATCCTGACCATCCCGTATTATGTATATCAGGAGCTACATTAACTAATTTAACATTTATTTAAGAAAGTAGTAAGCGATCTAAAGGAGGTTTGGCTGTCAATATTGGCTGGTCGAATAAAATCCCTATTCTTAAGCTCCTAGCTTAAAAGAGATACCATTGCTAACAGCTTTCGTAGCGAAATATCGCTAGGCAACAACAGGCAGACGGACTATATTTTTGTTTGCTACAAAGAAAACCCATACAAATCAATGGTACCAGAACCACTAAACTTTGTAGAGGGGACATTAATTACATCTAGCCGGTAGCGTTTGATCTCCTCTACTAGTTCGTGCTCTTTACCCGTAAGGATTGTATCATTCCAGTACACAATCATTAATGGTCCTAGGACATGCATTCTTTGTACGCCCGCCTTACGCCTCCCAGAACAAATTTCAGGCTTATTGCTGGTTGTTCTGCATTGGGTACAGGCTGTAATATAATTTTCAAGCGTATCTCTTTTACCTAAGATTCATAAGATTCAAACAAGTCCCTTATTGACCCACAGACCATGGAGCATTATTTCTTTGTGGTCTTATTCGCGACAGGCATCAAGCTGGTATTTATTTGTATTTGACCCGTGAAACCAACTATCTGACTGTCTTTCTTATACACCTGTTGTTTCCTTTTTTCAATGAGATAGTTATTGAAAGAGGCAGTGTAAGTTATGAGTTACTTAGAGAGTATGTGATAGAAGGTGAGAGAAAAGACTGAAAGTAAAACAATATCAAATAAATTTCGGTGCTTTTCTCGGTGATAACAGAGTAATACCGAAACTGTTGACAGATATTCATTCATTCATAGTTAGCACCGTGTGTATGTAAACATATATACGTTTAACGTTTCAGATTCAGCGCAGTTTCATTTCATATTATCCTAGATTCTCTTCTTCCTGTTTTCTTCTTCATAATACTCTCTTGTTCGTCATTATATCACATTCCTATGAGTATTTAATCAGATTTCATTTCTTATTTATCAAAACGCTTGTACGTTTTTTCCGGTAACACGTTTCATCCCTACTTCAAAAACATTATTGATTTCTTCCTTTAGTTTCCTTTCCTCATTCTTATCAGCTATCATCTTATCTATTTCTCTTCATTGCAGTTTCTTTACTTTCCTTCTCAAACCAAACTTCTGGATTCATCATAAACAGTTCCTATTCCTTCGCCTTTTACATATTTTCTTTCAATGCAATGGCCTAAAAATTTCTTATGCATGTGGCATCCCTCCAGCGTCAACTGTTTCGTGTTTATTTCCAAACATATTCGTCGAACTTCAGCGTTTACAAAACCTTTAGCGGCAGAGTTCTTTAACAAGATCTATAAATATTTATATTCTTGCAAACAATTGTACTATTGCAAGACTATCAATTAATGAATACATACGTGCGTGTATATATATATATATATATATATATATATATATATATATATATATATATATATATATATGAGTCAGCAAAATGATATTACACCAATGGCAATATTATTTTTATTTCCTTATTATTTATTTCATTTCCCAGAACAATTATTAGGATTCATACATTGTGGTGCTCAAAGACAAAACGACTCCTACGACAACTATACTCCTACAAATATTAGTATTCTATAACCAGCTTCGGTAAAAATAAATTAGCAATAAAACTGCGCGTGATTTAGCAGAGTGAAGAAAATGCTTAATAAGATTTATATTAAAACATATATATATCTTTTGAAGCTACAACAGGATTGTTTTCAAATCAGTTTAGATTAGCTTATTGAATATAACTGGGCACAAGATTTTTCTTTTACATTTGATCACCTCATGTCAACTCTATGCTCATCGAAGTACACAGATATGCACGCACGCATGCACACACAGACACACAGACACACACATACACACACAAATGTGTATGTATATATATATATATATAAATATACAGGGATTAGCATTGAGTTGCTTCTCCAACATACTGAAAATTTAGAAATAGCAGTCAAAGAACTACTGATTCTAAACTACAAATTTTTCTCTAAACGGATGGCAATATTTATGGCACACATAGAACAAAAAACCGGTGGGAAAAGCGTAAACAAAACAAGTCTTTAGTTAATTGGATACGAATCGTTTCATGGTTAAGCGAATGAAAATTTCACTATTCCAATCTTCAGTCCAAATATTCTGATAAATTTGAAAGTGTCTCTAAAAAATTCACGGTAATTTTTGGCCATGCGACACCAAAAATAAACGATAAAAAAGGCACTTACGAATTCATCGGCCAGTGAGTTCAGGCATCTCACCCCAAAGAAATCTATTCCATGTGCGTCACAAATAGTCCCGTATGAAAAGAAGTCCTCTTGTGGAGGGATTACGGTTTAACCATCTAACTTAGAGATATCAAATATAAAATATACAAGAATAAGGGCAGGGAATCGTCAATTAATAATAGAATTAATAATTAACAATTTTGCCAAGTAGTTCAGTATGAAAAAACCTTTATCGGTAAAACCATTTATCATCATAAATATACAGGGATTAGCATTGAGTTGCTTCTCCAACATACTGAAAATTTAGAAATAGCAGTCAAAGAACTACTGATTCTAAACTACAAATTTTTCTCTAAACGGATGGCGATATTTATGGCACACATAGAACAAAAATCCGGTGGGAAAAGCGTAAACAAAACAAGTCTTTAGTTAATTGGATACGAATCGTTTCATGGTTAAGCGAATGAAAATTTCACTATTCCAATCTTCAGTCCAAATATTCTGATAAATTTGAAAGTGTCTCTAAAAAATTCACGGTAATTTTTGGCCATGCGACACTTCTTTGGGGTGAGATGCCTGAACTCACTGGCCGATGAATTCGTAAGTGCCTTTCTTATCGTTTATTTTTGGTGTCGCATGGCCAAAAATTAACGTGAATTTTTTAGAGACACTTTCAAATTTATCAGAATATTTGGACTGAAGATTGGAATAGTGAAATTTTCATTCGCTTAACCATGAAACGATTCGTATCCAATTAACTAAAGACTTGTTTTGTTTACGCTTTTCCCTCCGGTTTTTTGTTCTATGTGTGCCATAAATATCGCCATCCGTTTAGAGAAAAATTTGTAGTTTAGAATCAGTAGTTCTTTGACTGCTATTTCTAAATTTTCAGTATGTTGGAGAAGCAACTCAATGCTAATCCCTGTATATTTATGATGATAAATGGTTTTACCGATAAAGGTTTTTTCATACTGAACTACTTGGCAAAATTGTTAATTATTAATTCTATTATTAATTGACGATTCCCTGCCCTTATTCTTGTATATATATATATATATATATATATATATATATATATATATATATATATAGTTTAAATTTTCAAAAAAAACAAGGGAGGAAGACATGTGTAGGAACAAGCAGGTGTATTAGTTTGACGTTCAGGGAAAATGAAAGTCCTTTACGTTTCGAGCCTATGCTCTTCGACAGAAAGGAATAAGAGGTATAAACGGAGCGGTGACGAAAACAAAAACGGAGAGAGAAAAACTTTGTAAAGTTCAGCGGTCCAACATGGCAAGATGACTAGGAAAGAAGAGGTTGAATGAAAGGAAGATAATAATGGTGATTCCAATGAACTAAAGTGCGCAAACGTGTGTGTGTGTATGTGAGAATGGTATCTGTGAGTCTACATGTGTGAATGGAGGCGAGTGAATCTGACGTTTGTGTGCGTATATGTGTGTGTTGTGTGTAGCAGTTGATGTGTGCTTTTTCAAGTGGTGTGTGCACATGTGTATATGTGTATGTGACTGGGACCAAATAGAGTGCATGTGTATAGTGTATATTTGTGGGCGAAAGTTGTTTTTGTCTATGCGTGTTGCGCGTGTGTTTATATGTTGTCTGTGTTCAGATATTATGTGCTTGTGTGGGTGTGGGAGTGTGCATGAGGGTGTTTCCTGTGTGTACTGAGTTAAAACAGGTGCGTGGGTGCTTGTATAGAGGTATGTGTGGTGACGCTACTGAAGATTGTATATGGGTGTCTGGATAATGGTGTGTGGGTGGATGCTGAGAAACGATCGGTTCTTATGTGTGTGGAATGAGATGATGTTGTGGGATAGTGTGGGAAGATGTTGTGTGTGTGTGTGTGTGTAATGGTAGGTGAAGTGAGTGCTGAGTTGAAAATGGATATTTGTATAGTGGTGCGAGTGTGGTGAGGGTACCGAGGTAGGCGGTATGCAAATGTGTAGGTGAAGGGGCAGCTGAATGTGGGACGTGTTTGAGAAAAGGTGTGGGTTTGGTGTCAGATGAAGAGAGGAGGTGAGTTGAGCCTATATGGTGAAAAGGAGGGAAGAGAGAAGAATAGTCCTTGTTCACGGCGAAGGCGGGAGTTCGGGTGGCCCTTGTGCAGAGACATTCCGAACACAAACAGAATTTATAGCGAATGACCGGTAGAGCGGAAGTGGTGCAAGATCGGAGTGCCATTGCCAAGTCTGATGTCTCGGAGGTGCTCCGCGAACCAGTCAGGCAAGCGGCATTCTGTTTGACCAATGTACAAGGAAGGACAGAGATATACAGTAAATAACAGGATGCAATAAATAATATTACTAGAGGTACAGGTAAAGGAGTCGGTGACGTGATTGAGACGTTGATGGGTGCCTGTAAAAATGGTGGTGTTGGAAAGATAGGGGCAGGTACTATAGCGTAGGCGGGAGCAGGAAAAGGAGCAGACTGAGAGGACGGCGTAAGAAAGAAACTGTGGGCCAATATGTATGAATGTATATATATATATATATATATGTGTGTGTGTGTGTGTGTGTGTTATGTATACACATATATATATATGTGTTTGTCTTATGTACATATATATATACATGTGTGTATGTATATACATGTTTATATATATATATACATATATACATATATATTATGTATAAATATATATATATGTATTAAGTAATATATATATATATATATATATATATATATATATATATATATATATATATATATGTATGTATGTATAAATGTACATGCTTATATATATACATATATGTGCATATATATACATATATGTACAGATATATATATATATGCCTATATATATGTGTGTGTGTGTGTTTATACATACATACATACATACATATATATATATATATATATATATATATATATATATATATATATATATATATATATATATATATATATATATATGTATATATGCCTATATATATATAGGCATATATCCATATATACACTTATATGCATATGCATGAACATATACATATATATGCATATATATATATGGATGTTGTTCCTACACCTGTCTTCGTCTTTTGTTTTTGTGTAAATTTGAACTGTATATATATGTATATATATATATACATATATATAAGCAAATACAGACATATATACTGAGGTATAACTTCATATATACACGCATATATACACGTTCAGACATATATATATATATATATATACATACAAACATACACACACACACACACACACATAAACGCGTCTATTCTCTTAAAGGCCACACAGTTCGCTCAAAGGCACAGTGTTTTTCTTCTTACAACAGAAACCTAACACCTGGTTTTGTTCTCATCGTCCAATATAGTGTTCCCTTTTCCTTCATTTTCCCACTGTCGTAATGACATTTTACTTGCTATGTCCAACAGCAAACTCTTACTCGTTTTTCCTACTGTCTCTCTCTTTCTCCCTATCTCTCATTCTCACTTTCTCCTGAGTGTGTGTGTGTATATATATATATATATATATATATATATGTTTATAAATATGCACATATATATCTATATTTAACATATAAATATATATATATGTGTGTGTGTGTGTGTATGTGTGTGTGTGTGTGTGTGTGTGTGTGTGTGTGTGTGTGTGTGTGTGTGTTTGTAAATATGTATATCTATAGGCATATACAAATATGCTTATATAACTACATATACACGCACTTATACGCGCGCACACACTAACACATATATATACACACACATACGTACATCTATCTATATACGCATGTGTGTATGTGTGTACTTTTTTGAATAGGAAGTGAAGTAAACGGTCTATCAGTTTACATGCTTCCATATGTTTGTAGGTGAGAGAGAGAATGAGTGAGAGCGAGAGAAATATCTGGTCTCTATTAGTATCTCTCTAAGTTGTTGTTGCGATTATTATTATTATTATTATTATTATTTTATGTTTGACTTTTGTTTTGCATTTGTACAAGTTGGATCCAAGTCTCACCCAGAGACCTCAAGAGACAACAAGTTAGAAGTTCATGTAGGTGTTATGCCTAGGGTACCATATATTTGGATTTGTACAGTTTTGTTCAAGTGAATGTTTAAGAAACCATAAGAAAATTATGTTTGCTTTAAAATTTGAGGTCACATAGACAGTATTTTACGTAGGATATGGGCAGTTCCCATGAGCACTATCTTTTGGACTTCAGCCATTTTGGGGTTTCCTGGTATCTGAGCTAGGTAGTAATCAGCCCGTTTCGCTGTCATTCCCAGGGCACCTATGACAATAGGTATTGTTTTCGTCTTCAGATTCCACATTTTGCTAATTTCTATTTCAAGATCTTTATATTTGCTCAGTTTTTGGTAGGTCTTGACAGATACGTTTATATCAATTGGGACAGTCATATCAATGAGGAGGCATGATTTTTGTCTGAAGTCTTTCAGTATGATGTCTGGCCTATTATTATTATTATTATTATTATCATTATTATTATTATTGATGCTGTTGTTGGTTATGATGATAATTCTTTCTTATGTATCACCTATATGTGTGGGTCTTTTTTTCTTTTTTTTCTTTTTTCATCTTCAGCCTTTTCTCTATGCCGGTTGTCTTAATTCTATTTCCATTTCTCATTCTTCCTTGATGCTAAGATTTTTCATTATCTCACGCTCTCTCTTTCTCTCACTCTCTCTTTCTAATCTCTCACTCTCTCTCTCTCTCTCTCTCTCTCTCTCTCTCTCCCTCTCTCTCTCTCTCTCTTCAATCACACACACGCACACACATACACTTCCTCTTTTTCTCATCTCGTTTCTCACACGTCATTTCCTTTCCAAATATGTGTTCGATTTTTACATATTTCTTTGTTATATATACCCATTCTCACACACATGCGCACATACACACCCATACACATTGATATCTTACTGCCGTTTGTCTTTTTCATTCTTAATCTTACAGTTTCTCCTTGTATATATATATTCTTTTTCACTTTCTTTGCAATTCTTCATTTTTACCTACATTCTGACCATGTCTTCCTCTGTTATCTTACGTAAATTCTTTCAGTCTCTCTACACCGCAAATGCACACCACATCACCGCTAAAAGGTAATGATTTGTTATATCAGAGAATAAATTTTTCGCATAATCTGCTCCCATTCTCTGCACTTTGAAATCAAATATCGTTGCAGAGGGCTTTGAATTCAACACCTCTGGAGTCGATAAATAAAGAACCAGTCAAGTACTGAGTCAATTATGTTTCACTCCCCACCGCTCCCTGTCTATCTTTCTCTTCTATCTTTCTCTTTCTCTCTACCTCTCTCTTTCTTTCTCTTCTCTCTCTCTCTCTCTCTCTCTCTCTCTCTCTCTCCCTCTGTCTCGCGTTCTTTCTCTCGAACACACAAACACATACATACATACATACATACATACATACATACATACATACGCGATGAGGAACCCGAAGAAAAGGTGTTTACATCAAAACCACAAATAGATTTTGTGGACTTGCTGAAAAAGAATGGAACTATATTCTTGTGCGCGTGTGTGAGGGAGAATGGTTATACAATTATCGTTCTATTGATTTGCTTTCTTGTAATCCACAATAGTGTAAAAGCTATGATGTATAAGTCGTGGACTGGCAGTACGATTCACGTCCGAGTCGGTTCGGGTACGTGATGCTGCTAAGCCACAAAATGGTGAAACATCGATGTCTATCACTCCAGAAAACTGATTTGGAGTGCGTTGCCCCGCCTGTCCATGACATTCGGGTGTTTTTACACCCGGCGCTTTGAGAGATTACACTCCACCACGCCAATTCGTAGTCTGTCTGCAAACACATAAGGTGCGTCCGTTAACTATGTGTGGTCGATAATGTTTATTATATTAGCGCTACTTCTATTTCATACATAAATATATATATATATTTATATATATATATATATATATATATATATATATATATATATATATATATATATATATATATATACTTTATTAATAAAGCATATCACTGTACCTCCGGCATTTGAGTACTATTTTCTTCACCTTGTTTCACATTTATGTGCTAACTGATATATATATATATATATATATATATATATATATATATATATATATATATATATATATATATAATGTAGGTGGCTTATTAGCAATTTAAAACTTAAAGGCAAATTTATAAATATTACTAAATTGACAAGGGTGCAAAGAGGTACCAGCATTGCTAAAAATAAAAGTCAAATCGACTCATTAGCCACAATATGCACTATCTTAATAAGTTGACAAAGGAAACAAAGCTCTCTACTATACCCCATTCCGTAACTCTTGTATTCACATTCACACACCCGACAACCCTGGACGCCTACCGTGTTATATAAAAAGAACTTTTCTCAGTTTATCGTACTTTGATACGAAAAAAAATCCACAGCCTTCCGTCTCAATAAACCACTATTCTCATTGGAAGGTGTTTTTCTATATTTACTACAAATTGTTGGAAGCTAACTTTCTTCCTACACCTCGATCCCTGGATCTTACACACACGCCTACACACACACACACACACACACACACACACACACACACACACACACACACACTCATATATATATATGTATGTATGTATGTATGTAATGCAAGCATATATGTATGTGTGTATGCATATATGCATGAATTCATGTATATAACCCTAACTCTCTCCTCTCCTTCCACGTGACCGGTGTTCGGCCAAGCCTGACCTCTCATTTTTGATTCGACTACCATCCATGTAGCATCTCTTATATTCCTTCCCATGACATTCATCTTCTATGTTACTGCCGTGTGGCTTCACTTCCACATACGCCAGCTTAATTTAATTCGTCCTCAGTTGAAAGACACCTGTTGTTAATGTTCTGTTGTTTGTATTTGTAATTGTGCGCCATTTCTCCTTTTTTTCGTCCTTGTTTTCGTATACATTTGCTTGCTTTCTTCCAAAGAATCTAGTGCTCTTAGCTTAGATTTTCTTGGAGCCGGCTAGATTAGAGCAGTCTCGAGAGTAACCGGCCGAAACTGCAAAGACGATCTGGTACTTGACTGAAGATTGAAAGCTCCGAATGACCCGTCCTTGTTTTTTTCTGTCCTTTTTTGTATCGTCTAACTGTCCGAATGTTTTGTTGTCGCTTGTTATGTTCTTGTTCCATTTTTGTTTTGTTTGTGTGAATGCGCGTGAGTGAGTGTGTATCTGCACGTGTGCGAATGTATGTATGTGTGAATGTGTCCATGCAACTAACTTTCGATATCTATATTGCTATATGCGTATGTGTGTGTACATGTGCGTATCTGTGTGTGTGCGTGCGTGTGTACATGTACATGTACACAACACACGATATAATGAATCTATTTCTTCTCGTGATCGTGAAAGTAACAAATTTCTTAATTCCATTTTGTATATAATCACAGAATCGGGATCATGTTTTTTTGAAATATTAATTTGTATAAGAGCTACCTTTCAGTCCTTCAGCAAGAGATACTTGCTCATGAATATAAAAGTAAAAAATATTAGGAACAAATTTTGGGTTAGCTCTAGGCCATTCTATTTGTCATTTAACATCCAGTCAATAAAATTATTTCTTCATCTGTGAGGAAGTATAAAGCTTGTGGGAGAATGGGCAACATTCGAAAAGCGAAACCATGTTTAATATGTTATCTCTGTTGCTTTGTTTCTTTCCTTCTTTCTCTGTTTCCTTCCCTTTTTCCTTCTTTCTTTCTTTCTTTCTTATCCGTTTTGAATTACTATGGCACCACGTGTGATAATGCTATATGTATAAGAAATCATAGGACTTTTCTAGCTATCCAGAAGGCGCTACAGACTACTACTACTACTACTACTACTACTACTACTACTACTACTAGGCCTTGTGCCTTCAATAGAAAGGATTACTATTATTATTATTATTATTATGATTATGATTATGATTATTATTATTATTATTATTATTATTATTATTATTATTATTATTATTATCATTATTATCACTATTAAAGCAGTGAGCTGGCAGAATCGTTGGCACGCGGGACAAAATGCTTAGCGAGGTCGACTTTTCCTTTCATCCTTTTCGGGGTCGATAAAATAAGTACCAATTGCGTAACGGGGTCGATGTAATCCACTTAACGAACTTGCTGACCATGTGCCAAAATCTGAAACCACTACTACTACTACTGCTACTACTACTGCTACTACTACTACTACTACTACTACAACTACTACTACTACTACTACTACTACTACTACTACTACTACACGTGACCATATTTCTTTCTTCCTCTTCCTTCCTAAAGACAATACGTGCTTTTACCTGTCTCTTCTCAAAGCTCGTTTTTCCAGCGTTCACCACTTCACATCGCCTTGGCTTAACAGCCCTCACCGTTTGTTTTTACTGTTTTGTTCTTACTGTCCTGTTTTTGTAACCGCTTTCCCCCACCGCAAAAAATCCTAAATTTTATTTAATTTGCTTTGCGGGAAGGACTGTTTTACTGAAGTTGCATCTTGTCCCTACCTTCGAAACGCGGAGTAGATAAAACAGGAGACAACTGATGAAGTGAAAGTTCTTTATGTTGGCTGTCTTGTTTCTCTGTTTGCTGATTCTTTGTTGTTCGAAAAACAGTTCGTTTTCTATGTTCTCGTTTTTTATATCCAGTACCCATAGCTTGAAACTTCAAAGACTTTCCGTATTCCCGAGCGTCATACTAATACATCCTTTTGTTATTTACACCACCTGTCCTCGTCTGTTGTTGTTTTTTCGTACATTCTCCCATATATATATATATATATATATATATATATATATATATATATATATATATATATATATGTAGGTATGTACATATATATATATATATATATATATATATATATATATATATATATATATATATATATATATATATATATATATTCTTAATGTAGGTAGGCATACATATGTGTGTATGCGTACGCACAACCATGTATATATCATCTTCTCGCATTAGTTTGAAAGCCCGTTTTTATGTGTGTGAGAAAGATGTAGTATGCATTAATTTACATGTGCAGGAGATATATATATGAGACTGTTTATGGATGGATGGATGGAAAATGTAGACGTAAGTATGTGTGTACGTATGACAAAATGCTTTCTTCCTAAATCGCCTCCATTTGTGAGGATTGATTTGTGGATGATATATAGAAAGAACATTCTGTTTTATTGTTTTGTCGTTTTGTAGTTTTATTTTTAAGTTATTTCATTCTTGTTTAGTTTTCTTTTAACGCTGCATTATTTGTTTTTATCTTTGTCCGCAAGTCACTATGTATTATTATAACGATAACAAGCAGGCTTCCTCCATAATAAATATCACAGCTCTTTGTATTACAAGAAACGAGCTTAAACCATTATAAATATGTCGCCTGCTGGAAATAATTTGCTGCGATATACATGAAACACATACACTCACATACCGCTACACATACACACGCATATATATATACAGGTATACCTACATGTCTGTTAATATGCATGTTTATATTTGACAAAAGTAGAATATATAAATATTTAACTATTTATCATGTATTCAGTCCTTTCTTTCATTCATATTGTGTGTGAATGGTTGTGCATTACTGCTATTATTTAAAACAAAAAAAAGCCGTGTGGAATACAACTACCCAGGGTTTCCTGGTCAAAATATTGATCCATTACGCCATTTATCAAGCTGGTAAAATACAAGACCGTTTAGCAACTGAGTTTTATGCAATCGACGTTTAGATGAGAAAGCACGTTTAGAAAAAGACAGAGAGAAACACGGAGCATATAATTAACTTCACAGTAAATATAAACAGTACCTTATGAATATCAAAATTACGTAAACCAATACTAGAATGGTTTATGATGCACTTGCTGTTTTTTTCTTTAATTTCCGCTAACACAGACACACAAAGATACACACACACATATATACATATATATATATATATATATATATATATATATATATATATATATATATATATATATATATATATATATATATATATATACGACAGGCTTCTTTCAGTTTCCGTCTACCAAATCCACTCACAAGGCTTTGGTCGACCCGAGGCTATAGTAGAAAACATTTGCCCAAGGTCCCATGCAGTGGGACTGAACCCGGAACCATTGTTCATATATAAAAAAAATAAACACATTCTTCCCGTCAGCATGTCTGACGAATTGTTATATTGTCAAGTACAGTAGTTGGTTTGAAACCATTGCTAACATTATGCACCTTCGAAAAGAACAATATGTATAACCTACTCCACATTAGGTTCAATTCATTGTCATTTCGTGCCATTAGATTGAGCATTGACCAATGGCTACTTCGAACAGCCATATAAGCATGAAGCTCGCCTAAATTATCACTATTCCGTGCAACCGCTACACTTATATTACAAATACAAGTTTCTATCCCGGTACCAGGTAATGTGTGTGTGTGTGTGTGTGTGTGTGTGTGTGTGTGTGTGTGTGTGAGTGTGTGTGTGGTGTGGTGTGTGTGTGTGTGTGTGTGTGTGTGTGAATATTGTAACCAATTCTTTAATATTTTTCGAGATCTCATTACCTCATGTGGAGAAAAATCAAGAAAAGCTTCAGGTGATTTGTGTACATGTGTGTATGTGTGTGTGCGCGCTTGCCTGTGTATTTGTGCGCGCGCGTACCTCTGTGTGTGTGTATACAGAACACATCAACACGTAGGACTCCAAAAATGGCTAAGTACAATAGCATAGGGGTCACAGTGAAGTTAAACAACCATGAATATATCATGTGTTGGTAGGATACTGTAGATATGTAAGTATCATATCTAACTACAACTTATTTATATAGATAGGGTGATAAATTGAATATTAATTCAATTTAAAACCAAGTTCTGCAAATTATATTGATTCTAGAACGGCTGTGCTGATGAGAACACGGATGTCATTATGTAAGTAAAACGTTAATGTTCGAAACTGCAGTACACAGTCAATTCTTTATTCTGTATATTTCTCATTTTGTCCTGTTCTGATGTTTTGCGAAATTTTTCTGGAGAACATTATTTTTCTTTGTGGTTGGGTCGTCGATGACCTCTTTCTAGCATATTGGATGTCCACCTAGTGGTCATCACTTATACACGTGTATCTAACTACAACCGTAGATTCAACTGGGGATTTAAAATTCGCGACAGTTCTTTCGGTAGAACTTTATTTAGATATTCATAGATTACGTCATAACATAAATCCATCTTCAGGTAACATTTTAAACAGGTATAAATAGGGGAAGTAAAAGCTTGATAATGACGAATCCAACGATATATTATCCAATACATAAGTGTGTGCGTGTGTGTGTAGAAAGTGTTGAATACTAAAAGTATGCAAATCGATTGCTCCATATCTCTGAGGTTACTGAATTTCATGTGTTTATAGATAGCATGGGTATTTCTCCCTGGCATTGGTCAAGCGATGTAGACAATTCCGATGAGACCCCCACTCCCCATAAGAATCGAAATTCGATTGTGGCTGTTCGTCACTCTTTTTATTTTAAGAGGTAATCTGTAAAACTGGCATCTTTGTTTGTTCAATATATATATATATATATATATATATATATATATATATATACATATATATATATATATATATACATACATATATATATACATATATATATATATATATATATATATATATATATATATATATATATATATATATATATATATATATATATATATATATATATATATATATATATTTGAGACAGGTCGATACAGGTGCCTATATATATATATATACATATATATACATGTGTGTGTGTGTGTGTGTGTGTGTGTGTGAATGCGCAGGGCTCAGTGGTTAGAGCGTCGAGCTTACGATCGTGAGGTTGTAAGTTCGAATCACGGACCGGGCTGCATGTAGTGTTCTTGAGCAAGACACTTTATTTCACGTTGCTCCAGTTCATTCAGCTGTAGAAATGGGTGGTGATATCACTGGTGCCAAGCTGTATCGGCCTTTGCCTTTCCCTTGGATAACATCGGTGGAGTGGAGAGGACTTGTGCTTGGGAGGGTAACTTTCTAGGTGCAATCCCATGGTCGTTCATGACCGAAGGGGGTCTCAGCATATATATGTATATATTATATATATAATGTGTGTATGTATGTAAGTATGTATGTATGTATGTATATAGTAATCAATGAAATTTCAACTACGTCTGATTTTCACGTTTATTATTTGCAATTTTTACAATTTCACAATATTGAAACAAACTAGTACTTTCATACGTTACGCAATCGCAGTCATCAGGTTTATATAGTGACAGTCGTGTTCCACAATTGAGAGTTGTCAATACATATGTATACATTTATATATATATATATGTGAGTGTGTGTGTGTGTGTGTGTGTGTGTGAGAGAGTGTATTCTATATCCTTTCAAAATTTCTCCCAGGCGTTACCCATTACAATTTGTCTTGGCCTAATGGCCCTTAATGTTTGTCTTCGTCGATTTCTTACTCTGTACATCCACTCTGTCGTCGTTTGTTCGTTCGAAACTCTAACTCTCCACAAATTTTATATTTTTAAATTTTCTGAATGCTGCTGTTTAATGAAGCTTTCCTATATTGTTGTTGAAAACTCGAAATAAGGAGTAATTAACAGTCGACAAGTGAAGAGGGTTAGACTTCTTTATGTTATTTTGCCCCGTACTTGGCTCTCATTATGTGTTTACATATTTTTCACTCGTAGGTGATATCCTGCTCTTATTGTATATTTTGAGGTAATTTTTCCTGTTCTTATCGCTCGTGTGTCTACGTATTTTTCACTGGTTGGTGATGTCCTGTACTTGATGCATTTTATATGTATGTATATATATATATATATATATATATATATATAATGTGTTTGAGTGTGTGTGTGTGTGTGTGTGTGTGTGAGAGTGTGGGTTTTGTACTAAAGGTTACTTTGCGTATTGAATAATGTAATTTATTGCTTCCTGTTCAATGAACACAATATACACACGTATAAGTATATGCATTAATGTATTCATATCGATATGCATTGTATATATACATACATCTATATTTGATGTATACACACACCTACACATATTTATGCATAACATGCTTACACACACACACACACCCATGCCCTTTTATTCTTGTATCTGTCGCACTCTCTCTCTCTCTTTCTCTCCTTACTTTTCTCTCTTTATCTCTTTAATCCCCTCCCTCTATCCCTCTCCTTCTCTGTCTCTCTCCCCCTCTATTTCGTATAGATGTGTTGTATGCGTGTGAGAGAGACACAGATAGGGACAGAGAAAAAGAAATGGAGCTAACGTTTATATTTCTGTATACGTTTATATGTACATATGTGCTTATGTGTGCATATCCGAGTCTGAATCAGCGTTGGCTTATGTGTATACCTCTCATTGGCTTTTCTGTATGTGTTTCGATATGTATGGGTGTATGTAAAACTGAAATTTATGTAGTTTTCAGTCAATTAAGTCTCTTATCAATTTTTTCTCCAACCAATCGCTTGCATGTCCAAAGGGTGACTAAAAGGAGCTTCATATATTCTATATTGAATAGAGAATTCGAATATATCTAGCTAAAACCCACACAAAGAGAAAAATCGTAAAGATTCCTTTCTTCGTATTTAAAATATGATCCGCCAATGGCTTTATTTATTTTCCCTCATTTATTTATATTGTTGAGTATGACACATGCACATACAGAGTCTTCTCTCTCTCTCTCTCACGCGCACACACACATCTGCACACTCATACACTCGCACACACACACACGCATGCACACACGCGCGCACACACACAGACACAGATACACATAGGCAATCTCTCAGTCTTTCTCTTTATATATATATACATATATATTTCTATATATATACACACACACATATCTGTGCTTAAATATGCAAATGTGCGACTCTCTCTCTCTTTCTCTTTCTCTCTCTCTCTGTACATATATATATATATTCATACATACACGCACACACACACGCACACACACACACACACACACACACACACACACACACACACACACACATATATATATATATATATATATATATATATATATATATATATATAATGCGATACCTCTATACATATATTAATGAGCATGTGCATTATATGTATATACGTACGTACAGATATATGTAATTGTATTTTTATGCACGTAGGTATATATATATATATATATATATATATATATATATATATGGCTTGATGAATGAATATATGTATATATCAATTTTTATATTTTTATATGTGTGTATGTGTGTGTATACAATTACATATATACGAACACACATACACACATACACACACACATACACACATTCATACACACATGCACACACATATATATATATATATGCTTACATATACGTACGTATTTATTATAAATGTATGTATGTATGTATGTATGTACGTGCGTACGCATGTATGTATGTTTGTATATCAGATTAGATAAGATTCATTGATGCACGGAACTGAAGAAAAGTAGAAGCCTAATCCCAAATATTGTGTCAAAGTGCTTCGGGACTGTTACATGCGCTGGATTATATTTAAACAGTGTAATACTATAGAAAAACACGCACACAAACAAAAAACAGAGAGGTACAACAGCAACATTACGAATACAAATGCAAGCATAAATAATAACACTGAAAGCAAATTATATAATAACAAATATAATAAATGAGAATAATATTAATAACGTTATTTTTTTAATAATAATATTGTACGTAATATGTTTATATGAAACAACAATGTTGTATTATTGGTGGTGGTGGTGGTGGTGGTCGTCGTCGTCGTCGTTATGACGGCGGCGACGGTGGTGGTGATGGTGGTGGTGGTGGTGGTGGTGGAGGTATTAGTAGAGGTGGGGTTGGTATGGGGGTGGAAGTAGTAGTTGTAGTAGTAGCAGTCGTACTAGTTTTTGTTGTTGTTGTTGTTGCTGGTGTTAAAGCCAGAAAGCAAAACGCAAGGAATTCTATATCAACTTCAACATTTCCCCCACAACTTCCGAAAGAAACAGTAACAAATTGCAAATTACATAAAATAAAACACAAAAAAAAAACATTGAGAAGAAATAGTA
>NC_142928.1:33248179-33258179 GCF_046866305.1 Octopus bimaculoides
TCATCTGCTCTCTCTCCCCTTGTCACTTTCTTTCTTTCCCTCTCTCTCCCTCTCTCTCTCTCTCATCCATTCTAGCGCTTGTCTCTCTCCCTCTCCTCTTATTCCCGCTATCTCTTCCCCTATAAACACTCATAATATTACTTATTGTCTGATCCGGATTTTAAAACTGACGTTTCCCCTTATGCGAGAAATATCACTTTGATCATCAAGCATTAGTCATTGCACCTGAACTATTAATTCTAAATTATTCCACACACACACACACACACACACACACACACACACACACACAATACTATGGGCAATACATCACACTCATCTTGGTAGTCGAGAGGTTGAAAGAACGACTGTCAATGCATGTTATAATCTCCACAAAGCACAATGTTCACTAAGTCATCGCATTAACGACGCTATTATACACATAGAAAGCATGGGCTTTATATCAATAAAAGCTGGAAGAAAAACTGCATGCATTCATAATGATGAAGCACCTTAATCAAATAATCAAAATCGTTTGGAAAGACAAGGTGTGAAGAACCTTGAGAAAGCCAAGGGACCAGACATGGAATAGATATTTATGCAAGGATACATCCACTGGCTTGAGTCTCTCCGAAAACGGATAAGGCTCAGTTCCTGAATTATATATTCCGTTGCGTGTTTCCTAGCACTACGAGAAATCAGGGTAGGCTCTGGTTGAGTTACAAATGTTTAGACAGGCACACGAAATGAAATGTTAAAACACGCAGACGGACCAGCGCAACATAGGAAAGAAACTTGCGAAGGAGAGGAGATCCCTTCTGATACGAATCGGACGATCTATGATGGTTATAATGATGATGTTTATATAATTGCGAATGTGTGCGTATGTGTAGGCTTGCGTGATTGTGTAAGTGTATATTCCTAATGAATCTTTCAAACGAGATGAAAGCGCTAAATGAATAATTATCCAAAATTCTGACTACCTCTTTTTTACTAAATATCTGAAATATGTACACTTCTTCAAATAATATATATATATAGGCGCAGGAGTGGCTGTGTGGTAAGTAGCTTTCTTACCAACCACATGGTTCCGGGTTCAGTCCCACTGCGTGGCACCTTGGGCAAGTGTCTTCTACTATAGCCTCGGGTCGACCAAAGCGTTGAGTGGATTTGGTAGACAGAAACTGAAATGTGTGTGTGTGTGCGCGTGTGTGTAAGTTGTTTTTTATTTATGTTGAATTGTATTGGTCTCAGATTTTGACACAAGACCTGTGGGTGTTGGGCATTATATCAACCCCTGTCGTCAAATGGTATTTTATCGACTCCCAAATGGCAAACTCGACCTTAGCAGAATTTGAACTCAAAACATAAACACGGTCGAAACGTCCGGCGTGGTAACGATTCTGTCAGCTCGGGCGTAAGTGTTGAGTTATATTAAAACCAATTTAACATTAATTTGAAAAATTACTCAGAATTATTAGCTAGGATGCGTATTTATCATACTTTGATAAAATGAGCAGTGACCGTGATTTCGAAATTTCGGGTTGCTAGCCTTTTGGCGACTGTAACTTCGAAATCACTGTCATCCCTCTTCTTGTATAAGTATTATAACCACATGTGAATCGTTGGCGATTTTCTTCCTCCATCCTCCTTTCTATTGGACTTTCCCCTCTTTCTGAAGAAGAGCATTGTTCGAAATGTTAAACCGTCTTTCCTTCCCTGAGCGTCTGCTAATACTTTGCATGTACCACGTCCTCGCGTTGTTGTGTTTGTGTTTGTTGTTCTTCTCTCTCTCTCTCTCTCTCTCTCTCTCTATATATATATATATATATATATATAGAGAGAGAGAGAGAGAGAGAGAGAGAGAGAGAGAGAGACAGAGACAGACAGACAGACAGACAGACAGATAGATACATACATACATACATACATACATACATTCATAGGTACGTACGTACGTACATACACACACATGCATGCACACACACGTGCATACATACATAATACATACATACATACATACATACATACATACATACATATATACATACATACATACAAACAGACATGGTGAGCGAGGAGGTAGAATTTTGATTTTTTTAAATTTTGATTGCAATTCTTCCCTTTTAATTTCAGACAAAATTATCTCATGAAGAAAATTAAAACAAGGAATAAAAGAAAAGAAAGGACAGAAAAAAAAAAGGAAAAGAAAGATACTCTACACAGCATTAGTAAGTTCTAGAGAAAAATTCCGCTGCAGGTTAGATATAGCTTAAAGAAATGTTCAGCTGTGAATATTCCCTATCTTCGCCAGCGTTTCTAACGTTCAATGTTCCATTCCTTCTTCTTCACCTATTATTTTCCCTTCTGTATTTTTGTTGTATTTTTTTTTTTATTATTTCATAGGTGCGATATTTTTATTTCGATTAGTTTTGTTTTTCCTTCTGAATTTATTCACCAAAATTTTAGATCATGCTGTTGCTGTTGTTGCTGTGGGTGTTGTTGTTGAGGGGGGGGGGGGGGGGGGGGTAATCGCGAAGGTGATGGTAAATTTTTTGGTTGTGGTGGTGGTGGTGGTGGTAGTTGCAGGAAACAGTTGTCATTGTAGTCGTGGTGGCGTGCTGGTGGTGAGTTTGATTATTTTCGACTTTATCGTATATGCATTACAAATATATACATATATATATGCATAAATATATATATATATATATATATATATATATATATATATATATATATATATATATACATACATGCATATATATATATATATATATATATATATATATATATATATATATATATACATAGATAGATATATACATACATATAACATATATATATATATGTATGTATATATATAAGTGTGTGTGTGTATACGTATATGAAACTATTCTGTGCATATATATCTAACATATATACAAACATACACATACATATATACCTATATGTGTATGTATACATTTACAAATAAGAATATACATACATGCATATATATATATATATATATATATATATATATATATATATATGTATGTATGTATGTATGTATGTATGTATGTATGTATGTATGCACTTTTGTTTGTGGTTACCGTTGTTGCCGATATATCTAAATATATACATATTTTGCATATACATACATACATACATACATACATACATACATACATACATACATATTTCGTTACCCTATTACTGCAGTGTTTATAACAGAATTTTCCAGAAACTTGTCGCCTGAAGGAGATTATCGATAATTAACAAAACCTATTTGGAATGTGCCGGCGTATTTTTGAAATGTTTATTGTTCGAAAATTTTTCAGATCAGTTTAAATTGTATGCATTGAAAACGATGGAGCAGGCGGTGATAATGGTGATTATGCTGAAGATGAGATAAAAGAAGATGATGAAAAAGAGAAGAACAAGACGAAGACGGAATCCACGTAGTAAAAGAACACATGAGTAACAAACACCTTTTAGGTGAAGCAAAAATGAGATATATGAAAAATGGAAGAATAAATAAAATTACGAACAAGCCAAGCAAATAAAGAAGTAGAAAATATATATATATATAAAGACAGATAGATACAGAAATAGAAGCATTTCTTCAATAATCAATGCATAAATATATTCAGCAACTAATATAGTTCAAAGGGAGTCGTGTTTGTTTGTTTGAGTAGATGATGTGTTCCGGGGAATTTATAAAAATAATCGAGTAGGAGTAAGAATACAATTAAAAATAATAGTAGCTGTGGTTGCAGGGGTGAGAGAAGGAGAGAAGGATAGAGAGGGGGTGGGAGGAAACAAAACAAAGATATAGACGACGAAACTAACCAACTAAAAGAAAGAAATTGCCCCAATCGAAACATTTATATATGTGTGCATATGCACATATATATATATATATATATATATATATATATATACAAACACACACACACATGTATATAGACATCCACAATATATATACGTATGTATGCATACATATAAATATGTATATGTATATATATGTGTGTATATACATATATATACCCAGTAGCTGGTCAAAACCATACTATGGGCATGGGTATTTGAATTGTGTTTTGTTGATTTATGCAGTATTTGCTTTTGTTATCAAGAACTATATGTATAAATGTGTCAGATTATGAGTCTATCTACGTCTGCTTGAATGCGCACGCGCGCGTGTATGTGTGTATATGTTTGTGTGTATATGTTTGTGTGTAAATGTAGGTGCATTGTGTATATTCACAAACATTTTTCTATATCTGTATATAAGTTATATATTAATATTGTATATGCAAAAAAGTAAGCATGCACCAATTATATATCTATCAATCTATCTGTCTATCTCCTTCTTTCTCTCTCTCTCTCTCTCTCTCTCTCTCTCTCTCTCTCTCTCTCTCTCTGTATATATATATACACAGATGCATATACGTATATATGTCTATATATACACTATATAATTAAAATATGTACGTACATTCATACAAATACTTGTATGTGTATTAATTGTATATGAACATATATATATACATATGTGTGTATGCACTCACATATGCGTTCGTGTGTGTGTGTATGTATGTGTGTGTGCGTTTGTGTGTGAGTATGTGTTTGTGTGTTTGTGTGCGTGTGTGTGCATGTGCATGTGCGTGCGTTTGTGTATGTAGATTTCGGGGAAAGCGAGGGCGAGAGGGAAGGAATCTGACTGAGTCAGAAACAAAGAGAGATACTATTTTTATGTGGGCCTATTTGCTCTATATTTTTATGGCATATTTATTTTTCATATCTCAAGAAATGTATTTATTTGTAGCTATAGGAATCAATATACTTGTACACTTTAATTAGGTATTCATACCCATTACTATTCTCCATACAGGATAGTATGTGTGTATGTAATGTGTGTGTCAGTGTGTGTGTCTGTGTATGTATGTGTGTGTGTGTGTGTGTCTGTCTGTCTGTCTGTCTGTCTGTGTGTGTGTGTGTGTGTGTGTGTGTGTGTGTGTGTGTGTGTGTATCGAAATCGCTATGCACGAATAAATGTGTTAATATTTTTCTACTCATAAAAGCAAACAAATAATGTATAGCCATATTCGAAAATACACAAAAACTAGTAATATACGCACGCATACTTACAAATACTCACACGTGTGTGTGTATGTGTGTGCATGCGTGTGTGTGTGTTTGCGTCTATGTGTGTGCATATACACGTGAATGTTTGTCTGTATTTATGTGTATGTACTTATGTACTTTTTAAACGAGTTATGTGCAGAAGCGGAAGCAGAAAATACTCAATTCCTTGAAGTTAAAATTTGAAGTTTGTCTCGTGCTTACAGGCCTGTTATGCCAGAGATATTCCAAAGGATAATTTCTGGTTGATTCCGAGGTGGATGGACTGGCAGACTCATTGAAGCTTTGGATAGAATTCCTCACAATATGTTTTCTGACTGCCTTTGCCCTGAGTTCGAATCCCGCTGAGCTCATCTCTACCTTTCATCCTTTTGGAGTGGAGAAAAAGGTACTTACAAAGATCGGTTATTTGGCAAAACTGTTGGATGGTGGTTGAGACGCATTGCAATATCTGCTCTGGTTCTTTGCTTTCTGGCAGCAATATCAGTTTTGTCTCTGGTACCAAAACTGTATTGGTCCATATCCAAATCGATTGCCTTTTTCCCTTGAATAAACGCCGGTGGAGTGGGAAAAGAAAGATTTGGGGCTGGACAACTACCAATCTTCCTGTAAAGGTCTTACTCACGCATGCGCACGCATGGCTCTGTGATTAAGAAGTTCCCTACATCTCAGCGTGTAGAGGCGCAATGGCCTAGTGATTAGGGCAGCGGACTCGCGGTCATAGGATCGCGGTTTCGATTCCCAGACCGGGCGTTGTGAGTGTTTATTGAGCGAAAACACCTAAAGCTCCACGAGGCTCCGGCAGGGGATGGTGGTGAACTCTGCTGTATTCTTTCACCACAACTTTCTCTCACTCTTACTTCCTGTTTCTGTTGTGCCTGTAATTCAAAGGGTCAGCCTTGTCACACTGTGTCACGCTGAATATCCCCGAGAACTACGTTAAGGGTACACGTGTCTGTGGAGTGCTCAGCCACTTGCACGTTAATTTCACGAGCAGGCTGTTCCGTTGATCGGATCAACTGGAACCCTCGACGTCGTAGGCGACGGAGTGCCAACAACAACAACAACAACATCACAGCGTGACTTCAGGTTTAGGCCCGCTATACAGCACCCTGGGCAAGTATCTTCTACTACAATCCCGGACTGCTTAATGGTTTGTGAGTGAATTTGATTGGAGGAAACAGTGCAAAATCCCGTCGGGTATATACTGGGTTGACCATAAGTCACGCATCAAAATATTTCACATTTAATCTATATAATATTATTACTAGTAGTAACATGTGGAAATTCCAGGGAATGGAAAAAAATAAGAGGACTTATTTAAGAAAGAAAAGGTGATTTGCATTTTTATAGCATTCATAATTTAGCTTTCTTTAAATATCCTTGACGTTTGTCTATATTGAATTCCTCACGTCTCCGTCGATGCTGTCTTTTTTCATCTTTTTGTTTTATCTTCTCACTGTTCCTCTCTGATCCGTGCTCAATATCTGTGCATCCTTTCTTGGGCAGCTTGCAACCGTGTTTCTTGTGAATCCAGAGTTGGGGCTAAATTAACCCTTATAAACAAAACAAAATATCCAATTTTTTTAAGTGAGCAGACGATAAATATTTGCACTTATGCGTATGCGGTCGCTATCAAAAATTAGTTCAATAAAAAAAATACTTATCTATATCAACACACCACAGCCACCGCTATCTACCTCTTACTCTTTCTCTTTCCCCCCGCTCTATCCCTCCCCTCTCCCTCTCTCTCAATATATCTGCCTCCCCTGTCCACCTTTCTATCTACCTTTCCCTTCAGCTAACTTCTACCACGATGTGAAATGAAATACTCAATGATACAATGTGCCACGTTGTTTGATAATCGAATCCACGACCTAAGCACTTGACCAGTATGATTTATTCATTTACTGGAAGTAAAAACTTTATTCTTTCGTTATTCAAGTTGTCCCTTTATTGTACATATTTGGCGAATATCTTTGGGAAACGTATTGGAATTCTAACCGTCTGCTACTTGTTGACGGAGCAATGATAAGCCCCTAAACTGCGGGTTCCCAGTAAAGGTTTTAGTTGGAGTTTGCAACTATTCAATTATTTTATTCAAATGATGCTACGATTGTATTCGCTAAGAATCAAAACGAGCAATTAATTTTCTTTTTCTTCTTTTTCGCTTGACGACCGTCTAAATGACACATTCTAAATAAGTTTGGTGAGATGTGTGCTTGAGTATGTGTGCGTGCGTGTGCTTCTCTGTGTGTGTGTGTGTGTGTGTGTGTGTGTGTGTGTGTGTGTGTGTGTGTGTGTGTGTGTGTGTGTGTGTGTGTGTGTGTGTGTGTGTGTGTGTGTGTCTGTGTCTGTGGGTGTGTGGGTGAGTATGTGGGAGTGTGGGTGGGTGGGGTGGGTGGGGTGGGGGTTTCCAAAGTGATATTAGACCAATCTAACACAGAAAACAGAAGCAATCCTACAAATAATAGCTTCACTAATAATTACACACGGGCATATGGCGTAGTGGTTAAGAGCGCGGGCTACTAACCCCAAGATTCCGAGTTCGATTCCAAGCAGTGACCTGAACAATAATAATAGCAACAACAACAACAACAACAACAACAGCAATAATAATAATAATAATAACAACAATAATAATAACATCGAAAAATACCTAAAATGAGAACCCAGGTTCGAAATTTCCCCAAGACACCTGAAGAAGGCTGGAGGGTATATCAGCCGAAACGTTGTGTTAACAACAAACAAGATGAGGACAAATATCCGTCGAATGTAAATAATGTACATAATTCCTCATCTCTTAAATATAGAACTAAATGTAAGTTTGTATGTGTATGTGCATGTATAAACACCCAACATTTCAGTCAACATTTTAGCTACTATAAAAACAGTTACAAAACTAATGAAAGAATATATGGGAGAAGGTAGCCAATATGTTTATTCAGTGAACGAATTAGTTTTAGTAACTAAATCAAAACGCCCGAACCATATGAAATAAAAGCAATTCAAGTGTTGTGGTATTGGGAAAAGTTTTAAAGAAATCCAAACTCCCTTAGACCAGATCTTGAAACAAGATATTGGTAATTTTGAGTTGTATCGAAAGAATTTAATTTCGTTGTATATAAACACTGTGAACGAAACCTTTGCAAAGTCTCATCCATTGAGTTAAGGTAAAGAAATCGAAAACAAAGATTTTCGTACAATAATCAATAACAAATATTCTGTGTAAGATCAATGCTGAAGATTTCATCTTAATTTTGTAGGATCATTGCGATGTTACTGACAGCCCATAACTATTTAATATCTTGCCAAAACATCTGAGGAATCTACATGGAGTAGGTGTAGATGTTTTCAAGGACAAAACTTGACCTCCTGCTGTCCAGGGTCCCAGAGGAACCGACATCACGAAGAGAAACTGAAAAGAGGATAGCAATGTCGAACTCGCTCCTTCACCAAAAGCCAATCGCATAAGAATGGTTATTGAAAAATAAGCTACAATGACGGTGCCACAGCATGGCCACCACATGGCTACAGCCTTTGGGCTAAAACACATAAGAGAATAAGAAAATTAAAACAATAGCTAGAGGGAAATTAAGAAATGGGGTTGTACGAAATATTTGTTCAATAACATGAATAAGGTTGAATTAGTGAACCTGGCTATCATATGCATGGATCATTAAAAATCATTTTCGAATCCATCTTTGCAACACTGTGGTTCACCAAAATCCTATCCCCTGATATTAGGCATTTGAACATTTAACAGGTTGGGTTATTAATACCTCATTGCATTTGTTCCGACTTTCTGTGCCCTGCTCACTTTTGTATTTCATGTTTTCGAAGTCTATAAAAAATATATATTCCACTCCTGGGATATCGAATGGTGGAACTATAAAAATGAATATTTATATAGTTGGATAGTTTGCAGTAATTGATCCAACACTTTGCATCCTGAATTTAAATCCCGCCATGACCTACATGGATGAGAGGCATTTAGCGGTGTTTACTCTGTTGGAAGCATTCGAGCCAGCTCACCAGTTTGAGGGCCACCTTCCTTCAGCATTTCCACCAGTGTCAACGGTTACGGCTGAAATGCCTTTTCATCATACGTCTGCTTCACCATGGCTACTATGGTGGAGAACTAAATAACAAGAAAGCAAAACAACAATAACAATATTCGCTATAAGCTATTCTTTTATATTAGCGTCTAATTTTTAAAGACAGCAAGATCGTATATGAGAGGGTGATACGATGTGTGTGTGTGTGTGTGTGTGTGTGTGTGTGTGTGTGTGTTGAGATTACATGTGATAGTAATGTACTCAAGTTATTATGTTACCTGTATCCCCAACCCACCAGCTGATCATATGTTAGCCCACCGTATGTTGACACAGATTGATAATACATTAAATTGACCTAATCTTCATTTTATGAATTCCAAAGAACTTAAAGAAAACACAGATTGATAGTACATTAAATTGACCTGATCTTCATTTTATGAAATCCAGGGAACTTAAAGAAAACTTGACTTCGGCAGGATTTGAATTCAAAACACACCAATACAAATACTGCATGGCATTTCGTCCATAACAACAATCTGGAGAACTCAAAGAAGACATTTCTTATAAACAAACAGAATATGAAGATTTGAAAAGAAAACAAATGCGTCAGAGTCAGAAAAAATTTTTTGAAAGAACGAAGAATGAAAAGAAGAGAAATGAATAAAAGACTTTGAGACATTAGTGGTCTGATATGGCACCAAATCAGAAAATAAACTTCTACTTTACAGGCATCCGGAAAAGATGAGTGAATAAAGTCAGTACATTGTCGACTAATGGGAATTATTGAAAACAATCCTACAGAAACATTACACAATATAAATAGTTGCAATGTGTAAGCA
>NC_142928.1:33263179-33268179 GCF_046866305.1 Octopus bimaculoides
TTTATTGCAGCAACAATTATAATAACAGAAACAACCACAATAAGCCAAACCTATGCACATTTCAATAGGGTATCCCGGAAAAATAAACCACATCATAAGATGTCTCGTAAAATATTGTAACAAATTACAACATATTACAAATTTCTGGATACTCCATCTCATCAGGGTCGCATTATTGCCATCACCAATACTATTATTAGCAAAACACACACATCATCCAAGAGGGTGAAAGAATAATCGACGGCACGCAACCTACCATCGTTATTTTCTTACAGAATGTAAACAAACCAGTCAACCGAAATCCAGCGACGTACACCGCCCGGTTTACAGCGTAAAAATCCCTTGCCAAAAATTCATCCCCCATGTACATCAAGATTTCCTATCGGATCTTCCTATAACGATAGTGTATTAATTAATTCATTAATTATACCCGCCCACGCACACGCACCGCACACCACCACCCACATACCCACACCTACACCCACACACACATATACCTATACTTAGATACACACACCAATATATATTTATATGTATTTTTTATGTATAACCATACACACAAACACATATACACACAAACACATATATACACTCACATATGCATGCATATACATATACACACATACAGATACACATGCACCCACATAAACGCGCACAGATACACACACACATTTACATATATACGCATACATACTCACATACACACATGCGTACATATGTACATACATACATATAGCTATACCTCCATATATACATCGATACATATGCACATACACACACACAAGCTTATATATGTTTACATGTTTACATGTACACACATACATATAAGTCTCCATACACACATATATACATATATACACATACACTCTCACGTGTCTCCACATGTATACCTACACCCATATACATATACACTCATATATTTGCGCCACAGACCTAATTCCAGTAAGATATATAGAGATGAATATACCTCTTCCTTAATTTCGAACTTGTGCCTATACACATTCCGGTAATTCCTATTTATAAAATGCATACGTATGTCTATACATATGTAGACATCTGTAAGCTTTAAACGTTATTTTATTAACTAGGTGACCCTTGGAAAAAAGTATGGAAAATAATTCCAAGTTACATAACGAACAAGTACTTTTACCCTTGTTGTACGGCATCGATTTGCCTACTAACAACCATTCAAGGGAGTAATCCTTTTTCTCATCTTTCAATTTCCAAACTAAATTACTAAGCGCCGTACTATATTGCTTACTCCTATCCCTAAAGGATGAGTAATGATTAGAAATTCGTTTCGAGACCTCAAGTGACGAAGCCCCGATATAACTCCAAATCTTCTTATCCGTTATAACATTACACCTATAGACAATGTTTTTAGTTTTAGCATTTGCACTAAGGAATCTTATTCTATTAGGGTTATCTTCAGATATTTATATTAGTTTATTACCAAAGTTAGTGGAATTATCCATATCCTTTTGGTCTTGACTAACATCTCGACCATTGCCTGTATTATTATTATTATTACCCTCTGTGTTTATGTCAACAGAACTATGACTAGAGTTTGAGGATAAAAGTTTAAAGTTATGAGCGGCGATAATTTGGGTCAAATTCTTGGTGTTTGAAAATCCGAACCTTACCTTATGCTCGTTAATAACCTTATAGTAGAGCGAGTTAATTGGAAAATGTTTCCTAACTACATTCCTGAATAAACTAACTAAATTTGATTTTACTTGCCTCCCATAAGGGACGATGAACCATAGACTATCCTGTTTCCTAGAATAACAACCTACATTATTATCCCTAAAAAACTTAAGCCTACTACTTTCAGCCCCTGGTACACTATCGTTGGATCTTGGCCTATGCTTTAACTTACTGAATGGGTTAACACTATTCTTATTATTATTCTTATTATTATTATTGTTAGTTTTATAACTACCCTTATTGCTATTATTCACATTATCAATTTTATTAATATTATTATTATTAACATCTTCAATAGAGGAAGCAGAATCTGGTTTAATATAGTATACCTTATCATTATATCCTGCTTCCAGCAAAGCGGAGTTATAAAACTTTGCCTCATCTTCAAAAACCAGATTATTTGCAGACAGGTTGGACAATCTTAAAGTTATACTATGGACCAAGTTATCTGTTATTGCTTTTGGATGATTACTAGATCTATTGATATACCTCAGGTTAGTTAAAGGTTTATGATATGGCCTATATGATTTATATATATATATATATATATATATATATATATATAATCTGTGCACACCTTTCAATGCCGTAAGGTCTGCAAATCTAACAAGAGACCTCAAAAGGCAATTTAAAACCCACAAAGATCAGAACTTAACTGCAGTTCTTGGTGGTCGAAATCAGATATGCAATTTATGTGGGTGTCTTTTCAACACATTGGTTTTAAAAACTACATGAAACGCCATGATTGATCGAAGGTGTAAGTACAAAAGGTGGTCAGACTCTAAAGAAGAAGTAGACAACCACCATGTGTGTGTGTGTGTGTGTGTGTGTGTGTGTGTGTGTGTGTGTGTGTGTGTGTGTGTGTGTGTGTGTGTGCATACGTGTGTGTGTGTACGTGTGTGTGTGTGTTTGCATGTGTGTTTGCATGTATGTATGTTGTCCTGCAGCTATTTCTGTAGTTATTGAGCACCTCTCACCTGTTGAAAGTGTATGAATTCTCATTCGTCTCAGCTTGGAAAAAACCTGACTGAAGACCTGGCAATTCTATGTATGAAATTATATTTCCTGTTTAATATTTTTATGTTTCTATTTCGGTTTTTCGGACTTGGTTTAGCAGTATAAATACGTCTTTTGAGAGATTTTATCTTCTAGTATATATTTCAGATATACACTTATTTTTTATTATTCTTATGGGACCGTCTTCAAGGGACAAATTTGTTGTTCCCTTTAATACTTTGTATATTAGTGTCTTAATGATATCAGTTGTATTCTGCTGTTCTAATTCTCAAGTGTCACGTTACAATCTTCCCATCTTTCGACTCATGGTGTCACTGCTATTCTTTTTAAGATGTCTATAAAGATTGTTGTTCTTTCAGAAATTTATTCTATTCTTTATACTTTTACTTATTCTATCGATTACTTTTGCCGAACCGCTAGACTACGGCGACGTAAACACACAAACACCAGCTGTCAAGCGGTGATGGTGGACAAATACTGACACAAAAACAGACAGTTAGATATGTACATATACGATGGGTTTCTTTCAGTTTCCGTCTACCAAATCACACGGCTTTGGCCTAACCCTAACTGTAGTAGAAGACACTTGCCCAAGGTGCCACGCAGAAGAACTGAACTCGGAACCATGTGATAAGAAAGCAAGCTTTTTACCATACAACCACGCTTACGTCTATTTGTAGTGATCATTTAATAAAAATTATGTTTACTCTATATCGCATTGTGCGTTTATTGTTATTATTTTTAATCATTAACTTCATTATTATTGCTATTACTTTGCTCCCTAGTTGTCGTTGGTGTTGTTGTTGTAGTCGTTGTGTTGTTCCTGATCAGTCTGGTTAATTCTTGGTGCTATAACACCGCAGGGAAAGGTAGACACATTAATGTTACATTCTTGTTTACTTATTTTTATTTCTTAATCCTTGTGCAGATGAATTGTAACTATTACTATGCCAATATTACTGCTTGTACAAAGTGAAAGTAGGTGTATAGTTTGGTTTCCAGTTAATGAATATACATTTTTTTAAAGAATTCTGACTTTGCTTTCTTTATTTAGAGAAATATGTTAACTGGTGAACGGATCTTCATTAATTTGTCATTTTCTTGATCTGATTGTATATAAACCTCTCACCTAATGGTTATGTCTCTATTAGTTTAATGCTGATTCTAATTTCTACATGGGTTAAAAAAATTATTATTATTATTATTAATTAACTTGACTTTATACTGTAGATAATTTATTTTCCTCTTTACCAAAGTTTTCGAGTACTGAACGTTAAATTCTAAAACAATGTAAGCATTCGACTCTTCATACAGAATTTGAACCGCTTTTATCACTTCAGTGATATACTAACCACTTGAGAGCCGTAACTTAACCCAGGAAATCTCTTTGCAAAATAAGATACCTTGTTTTAGTCCCCTTGCTGAAGGGAGAGCTTTCTTTGATGAGAAGTCTCATCAGCTGCCAACACTTAATTCGATGCAAGGGTTGCGGAATGATTTACCTGTTGGTGCACAGTTACTCTGTACCAATCAACATCAGCGTTTGTTAAATATTCTTTCGCGCAGTTCATTGCTCTGGCTCAGCAGACCCAACATACCACCTGATTTAACATCCTCATCCTCAACACACGCTCTTTGTGTGTGTGTGTGTGTGTGTGTGTGTGTGTGTGTGTGTGTGTGTGTGTGTGTGTGTGTGTGTAGATGACTTGAATGTTCCAAAACAGTTTTCCATAAATGTTCTACTTCTAGCTGGTTTTGAATGAGATCTTGCTATCTACATATCAATTAACTTCTATGTACAAAATGTTTCTTTTCTTACACAAATAGCTATGCGAAGTTTGTTATATATGGCACTTGGTAGAATTTTTCATGGGAATCTTCCATCAATATTCCTTATGTTGATATATATGTATTCCAGAAAAGAGATGTTTTTATTTATCCCAAAGCAGTCCTTTTCGCGGACGACATTGTATATTGTTTTGGCAACAACCTACAATGAATATTCTTTTCTACTCCCGGCACAAAGCCCGAAATATTGGTGGAGGAGGGCAGTCGATTAGATCGACCCCAGAACGCAACTGGTACTTAATTTATCGACCCCGAAAAGATGAAAGGCAAAGCCGACCTCGGCGGAATTTGAACTCAGAACGTGAAGAAAGACGAAATACCGCAAAGCATTTCGCCCGGCGTGCTAATGTTTCTGCCAGCTCACCGCCTTACATACAATAAGTATTTGTTTTAGCAACATTATGTCGCAGTGGAATACAGTACACCAA
>NC_142928.1:33273179-33320679 GCF_046866305.1 Octopus bimaculoides
AATGTTTTTAGGATGCTAACTTTGAAAATTGCATTCCCTCGCTTTCGGTAAATATGTGCTTATTTTTGGTAGTTTTTGACTTATTTAGTCCCTCTAAGCGTGAGGCATTATTATATAGTAATGCCCTTATATAAATTATATATATTTACGAAAAAAACGATGGGTTTTTTTCCTTATGGGTTTTTTCACGCTGACTACTTGATAAATTCTTATAAAAATTTTATCCTATATTATATTATAAATATGCCTATATATATATATATATATATATATATATATATATGCATGTGCTTATATCACATGCTTATATGCATGTATACATACATGCATATATACATATATGTGCTCTTATATATATCCATATACATTCACATTTGTATATGTATATATACACGCATATATATATATATATATATATATATATATATATATATATATATATATATATATATATATATATATATGCATATCTATGTATATACATATATGTATATATAAATATAGATAGATATACATATACATATACATACATACATACATACATACATACATACATACATACATACATACATACATACATACATACATTTGAAAGTAGTACATAAAAGTAAATTAGTGCAACTTATTCGATTAGATATTTCTTTAAAAATTTTTCGAAATGTTTTCTTTCATGTTTTTCCATTTTTATAGTTTTTACCCTTTTTCAATATTTTTTCAATAATATTTTCATGCAAATACTGAGTGCAAATACAATACATTATTCGATTACCATTTTGTTTGCTTTACGTCTGTCTAAATAATAGAACCAAATTTTCTTAACCTTATATCAATAGTAACACATTCAACAAATGTTATTGTTTTATTTATTTGCTTCGTTCATATATATTATTATGTATATAATATACTGCTTTTGTTTTTTTTTACTGTTTTTGTTATTAAAGTTGTTGTTGTTTTTTTGTTGCTGTTGTTAGGTCTCTCAGCCGAGGTGTGTTAACTTTGCCGAGAAAGGACGCCAATATAAGGGGTGTTGTAGACAATTTTTGGCCCATAAGCTTGCTAAGTGCAGATTTTAAGAGTTTAGCCAAGGTGTTAGCAAAGAGGTTAGCATTTCACATGGATGGTTTAGTCAGAAAAGCTCAAACGTGTGTGATCCCCAGTAGATCCATCTACGACAACCTCCACCTGATGCTTTACGTCATAGAGAGAGTGAGTAGAAAATATGGCATCGATGGGGTTCTGAACAAAAGCCTTCGATAGGGTCGACCATCGTTACTTGACAACAGTCCTAAAAGCAACCGGTTTTGGACCAGTTTTCAGTGGATAGATTGCAGCAATGGACACTAGCGCTTACTGAGTGGTAGAAGTAAACAACCAACACTCAAAACCGTTTCATATCGCACGCTCGATCCTCGAGTGTCCTCTCTTATCTCTTTTATACGTTCTGTTGCTCGGGCTTTGGCTGCGGAAGCTATAACTCTTGAGTGACATCTCTTTCGCACTAGGAAGCGGGAGATCTGTGTCGGCGTATGTATATGTTTATGATGTTAGACACCGCGGATGTTCAGGTTGTGATTCTTTTGTATAAGAATACAAGGTGATGCCAGGAGCATGTGGCTCGGCAACTAGAGAGACGAATATGTCAACGAATAGCATAGTAGGTTGATAGAAAGACGGACCGGTGAAATTCTTCGATGTCTGACTTGGCCCGGACCTACAGGTGGACAAGAACTGAGATGAGGTTACAAGTAGTGAGGCCAGTCTAACTCAGAAATGGGCCGAGAGGTAATTATCCCTAAAAGGTTGACCAGAGGTGGAAAACGCTTACATGACTTCCTTAATAACTTACCGCCCCACCTTTGTACCTTACTCAAGTCCACGTTTAGCCGGATTGGAACGTTTACTTTTCCACTCCCTGTGGAAAGGATACTCCCCGTTTGTCAAGTAGTCCATCTGTTGCCAGTGCCCTCTGGATGGCGGACTTGGCATGCCGTTGCTGCTAATGTGCAAACATGAGCTCCGGCTTCCAGATTTTTCTGCACGGTGAGCCGGTGTGGTCTCCGTTTGCAAGACTCACCTTTCCGTAGCTCATCTCTTTGACAAAGCTGCAATCTTGGGTCAAGAAAAGACCAAGATCGGATTCCTGGCACCCGGAATGTTGTTAAGCGCTCACTGCTCTCTACCAGTCGCGCAATACAGTAGGTGGCAATTCTACGATAGCAATATATAGAAATTTAGTGGTGTGTAAGAGCGATAACGTTCTCCAGGAAAATCTAGGCGCTGACGAGGATGAAATAGTTGATTTGTTTTGAAGAACTTTCGGGTCCGGTAACCACGGATAGTTTCCAGAAATCCCTGGAGACGTTGAGAGGCATCCCGCATGAACTAGGATGTGGGAGAGTTGTGTCACCGCCATTGTGGCGGACAACAAGCACACAGATCTAGTCAACACTACTATGAAAGAATACGAGGAAGTAACGGGAGCAAAGATTAATCCGGAAAAGTCATTGGGCCCGCAGCTCGGCACCTGGAGAGGCAGATCCATGCCGTTGTACGATGTTGGACGATCGGGCCCATAAAATTGCTCGGGGTCTGGTTTGGACCGGACCTCCAATTGGAGAAGAACTGGAGTGAGGTGACGAGCAGAGTAGTCAGTGTCACCCAGAAATGGGCCGAGAGGAAGCTATCCTTGAAAGGTCAGGTAAAGGTGGAGAACACATACGTCACCTCAGTCATTTACAACTATCTCACCGTCATGTTTTGCTTCAGTTCGTACCTGGTCAAGCTGGAGCGTTTGCTTTTCCGCCTCTTATGAAAGGGACGGCCTCTGCTGGTTAGGCTCTCCATTTGCTGTCAACACCTTATGAACAGTGGGCTGAGTATTCCGTGACAATAGATGAACAGACATGTGCTAAGGTTGCGGCACATCAAGCATTTTCCCGACGAGGGTGAGCAGGTGTTGTCACCGTTTGTCAAAAATGCTTTCCCGCAGCTAGTCTCTTGGACCAAACGTAGACCGAGGTAAGGCGTCTGGCACCTAGATTGTCGCCAGGCCTTCACGCTCCTCAGCTAGTCGAACAATGCGGTTAGTGGAAGTTCTACTATGGCGTTGTATAGACGGTTAGTGGTGAAAAGAAACGACAACTTTCTTGGAAAGACTCTAGGCTTCGATGAATTTCACCTCACCGGTCTGTTCCGGGTCGTGGCCTATGGATTACTTCCAGAAATCCCTGGCCTGGTAGTGCTACAGCGGGGCTTTGCCTGTTCGAGATAAACTCTACAGATATGGAAGTGCCGTCAGTTGGACTTGTGCGAAATGTGCGCAGAGCGACGAAGCCGTTCTGCATGCACTCGTCCAGTGCTCGAGCATATCTGATATATGGGTTTATATCGAATACCTGCTGTCATGTATAGGACGTGTCCGCTTGTCAGCTGATTCCATCATGAAGATTGTCCCGCCGCATTCGTTTGGCCGGCAAGGGAAAGCAATTTTCATCTGTCTCGTGGCTGTAGCGAAAGAGGTTGTGTGATAGTCTAGACTGAAAGGGCTGAAGACAAATACTTTTCTCTTTGGCCTACCCCACTTCATCTTTTTCAAATACCATCTGAAAAGGAAAGTGAGGGCTGAGATAGAAGTGCTGACTTCCAGCAATTTTGTTAAAAGGTGGTTGAATGTGGCGAAGATGGTCCGTGTCAACGGAACTACTCTGAGCATGCGCTTTTGAGTTTCCAAGGCTACGAGAGAGAAAAATGGGAAAGGGTTGTTGCCCTAGTGGTCGTTGGGTTTGTGGATTTTACGTGGGGTCTCCACGAGTAGCCTAGTGTTTCTTGCCACTTTTAGGCATTATCTTTGTTATATGTTTCATTGTTATTGACTTTTCACACGACACTTTATGTAACCCCACTTTGTCCTTCATGTTTTGTAATGTCCCATATTATTTTTGTCAGCCACCAAGGGACATACTCAACTGGTTATGATCAAGCAACTCACAAGCAAATCTGTGTATTATTATTATTATTATTATTATTATTATTATTATTATTATTATTATTATTATTATTATTATTATTATGCGAGAGAGCAGCGCATGTCATTGAAGAGAAGCTGGTGTGCAAATACACGAGGCCCAATATACCCATCATGACTGCCCATTTGACAGAAGTTTTGATGGAAATTTGTGTATGTATCCAATAACGATAGTGGGTAGTTGCTTTGATTATTCCAAGACAGTCTTTCTTCGAATAGTACTGTATAATTTTTAACGACATCGTGTCGCACAGGCAGGTAGTATCTTGATGACAGTTTTGGGTAACTGCTAATCACATATATGATGTCTTATACAGAAATATGACATAATCTACATTTACAGTTGCATCTTAGAGCTCCAACTTCTTCACTGTTTCTTTTATTTATTGAGTACTTCATAGTAATCTCCCTTTGTGGTATAGCTGTCATAAGTTCTATGTCGATATTAGTCTTCTTCAAGTCTTCGAGAAACATAGCCAAGCATTGTCATTTTCTTTTTGGTATGATGAGTGTTTCACATCCAAGTCTTCTTTGAGGTACGCTAGTCCAAGTGTTTTGGGGTTGTATGGGAGGTCATTAGGAAGAGTACTTCCAGAGGAGCTCATTACACACATGTAGGATGTCGTTCACTTCGTTTTTCAAAACTATGTGTATTTATTTTTAGTGCTCTTGTTTAGCAGGTGCTGTCTGAGAGAGACTATACGGCATTCGTAGGCTGTCTGTTCTAATCTCAAGCCGCTACCCCTTTTATTCTTCTTTGGAAGAACCTGCTGATTTCACGGTTGAAGTTTCCGGTTGATATCTGGACCTAGCGGGTTTTAATGTCTATGGAGTGGATTTTAACGTCAATGGATAGATAGATAGATAGATAGATAGATAGATAGATAGATAGATAGATAGATAGATAGATAGATAGATATAATAATATAGGTTTAATCAAAAGATTAAATGTGGTACTTAAAATGTTTGAGGCACCAGAATTTGGTAGGGTAAAAACCAAAAACAAAATCAAGAGATTTGGTGAATAAAATTTGAAGAAAACCAACAAAAATTCAATAGGATATAGCAGTACCTACGTTTCCTACAAACTTCATTTATTTATGTAGTGAGAACACCACATAAAATGTGCAATGAAAATGTACTCCTCAGCTGCATAATGGAATTTCATTTTAGAAAGTCGTTTTGTAGATCTGTGCAAAAGCAAGAGTAGAAGAAGAAAATACCAGACTTTTGATTAGCAGCCCAGTCAAGATGGTATTTTCTTCTTCTACTCTTGTTTTTCTTCAAATAGATAGATAGATAGATAGATAAATAGATCTGAGTTCTTTACCAAAGTAAGAAATTATCAACATCCTCATCATATTTATTAGACAAATGCAGTGGAGCAATATAAAGTAGCACTTCTTTTATACGTTCCGAGTTCAAATCACATCATTTTTGCCTTTCACTTCTCCGATATCGATAAATAAGAACTGATCTCGTACAGAAGTTGATTTAACTAACTATACCTTAAGCCAATATCTGTTGTGCTGTGTCTTTGTTAGAATGAGTATTACTTTTATTATTAGTCTTATTATTATTGGTTTATCTGTTGTTATTTCACCCCTCGTATTATCACAGTTTATATTGTGATTGCAGCATCCAGTTTTCTTTTTTCGATGCAGTTAATGATTAACTATTTTGATGTTGCGAGTTTTTTTTTTTGTTTTTTTTCCTTTTTTATATTTTTTCATCCATATTACAAGAAACAAATTCTCACATATATTTTATTGCCCGTTAAGTATTGTTCTTCTGTTACTGTTGTAAATTATTATTTATCATTATGGCGAACTGTTTATTGTGATGGTGTATGTGTAAGGCATTGTTGTTGATGGTGGTGTGTGTAGATTATAATGTTGTTGTTCTTGTTGATGTTGTTGTTTAGCCTTAGGTCAATTCTGATCGAGCAGACTTTATGATCAAACGCGTCCCGATCGTGGTGGTAGTTGTGAATATGGTTGCTTCAGCCAAGTTCTCAATTAACAACAATATGGAGGAAGCTGATCAAAGTGCATCATATGATTCATCGTGCATAAACGGTAACTGAGAACTATGTTACGCGGGAAATTAAAATCTCTGCCCACCTAGGCTAAAGATAATGAAGCAAACCGACTGTTATTTATTCAGTCTCATACAGTTGGTTTCTTACCTAATTATTCATCTGTTGTTTATCAGAAGTTCTGGTTTAGCTTCAATTGTATATGTTCATTTGTAAGCAATCAGGTAAGACAAATGACAATTTGACCAGTATAGCCACGAGGCAATAGATTTAAATGCTGTGTTTTCAAGATCTTGTACAACTTTAAACCCGAATATTATATGTCTTACAAATGTATCCAAGCTATTTATATTTATTTAGTTATTTATTTATTTTAATTTTTATCGGAACATATGTTTATTGTTTATAATAATCGTAAGACTGAGAGATAATTTTTATATTTAAGTGTGTCAGATATAACTTATTGAAACGCCGGGAGGAACGAATTCTTGAAATATCGACGTTGTTCTTTGTTAATTGCTATTTCAAAGCTATAAATGTGCGTGTATTTTGTGAGTAGATAGATAAATAGATAGATAGATAGATACATTTCTTTTATTAGCCACACAGGGCTCAACGAAGATGGGACAAATACAGTGTAGAGCTTTTCTTTTTGGGAGGGGGAAGGAAGGAAAAAAAAAAAAAAAAAAAAAAAAAAAAAATTGGTGGTGTCGATCAAAAGGGATCGTAGGAAGGGAAAAAGGGGCAGTTCGATCAAAAGGGATCGAAAAAAAAAAGAAAAGGAAAGGCCGATCAATAGGGATCGTGTATCACACAGTAATGTTCTCGTGTAAAAAGAGGGGAGGACAGTTTAGGTTTAGCCGTGGAAGGAAAAGCCCACGGAAAAGACCACGGTAACCTTGGTCAATATTCTCATTGAAGAAACTATAACAGTAAGTGACTCTCTTTTGCCTTTTTGTTTTATTTTTTTTTTCTTGTTCATAGGGTTATGCTCAAGATGGCTCCGTCGTTCACACGTGCCATCCTTGCTACATTCACCCATCTTTTTTTGAAGCATTCACTAGACAAGACTTCCCTTTCTACTCTCAACTTCCTCTTCAGGTGATACTTGAAGAAGTTGATGAGAGATTGCCCAGAGAGGAAAGTCTTTGTCTCTAGACCTTTCAGACGCGTCCACCATACACATTCTTTCGCCATAGCCACAAGTACGATGAAAATAGCTCTTCCTTCCCGTTTAAAGGAAGGAGGCGCGACAATATTCACGATAGACTCGGCTGATAGACCGACTCGTCCCACACGCGATAGCAGTTGTTCGACGTAAGCCCACAGCTCGGAAATGGTGGGACACTGTACGAGTGCGTGCAGAACGGTTTCGTCGCTCTGCCGGCATCTCGGACAGGTCGGCCCCGTGTTTCTCGAGCCATGCCTGTAGAGCTTATCCCGAACGGGTAGTGCTTCTCGATAGCACTGCCAGGCCAGGGATCTCTGGAAGTTGTCCATAGGTCCCGGCCCGAAGGTCGTCTTAAACAGGCGGGTCAGGTATTCCTCGTCGACGCCCAGGTTCGCCCCGAGATCGTCGTCGTACCTTCCCTCCACTAATCCACTATAGAATGCGTTAGTTGTGATGCAGTCGCTCAAGGTTGACCCGGGTTGTTGGAGTTGCCGAAGAGCAGCGCGACACTCGCGGTGCCATTCGCCCTTCTTCGGCCTCTTCTTGATCCATGACTGCAGTTCGGTCATGGAGACGAGCTGCGGGAAAGCGCGCCGCACAAACGGTGACCACACCTGTTCACCGCTGTCTACGTAGAGCCGGAGATGTCGCAGTCTCAGCGCGTGTCTGCGCATCATCAACCACGGCATGCCCAGTCCTCCTTTTAACGGGTGTTGGCAGCAAACGGATCGCCTAACCATCGGAACGCTTCCTTTCCACAAGAAGCGGAAGAGGATGCGCTCCAGTTTGGTGATGGTAGGGTCGGGACAAGGAACGACGGTCAGGCGGTAGTAGATGACGGACGCGATGTACGTGTTCGCCACCTCCGCCCGACCTTTCAGGGAAAGCTTCCTCTCGGCCCATTGCCGGGCTAGAGTGGCCACCCTTCTCGTTATCTCGTCCCAGTTCTTCTCCGTTTGGAGGTCTGGACCAAACCAGACCCCGAGCATCTCAACCGGACCGTCAGTCCAGCGTCCCACGACGGAGGCGCTACTTGACGGCATGGGGTTGCTTCTCCAGGTGCCGAGCCGCAAGCCCACTGACTTATCCCGGTTGATTTTCGCTCCCGTTACCGCTTCGTAGTCTCTCAGTGTCTCGCCGACAAGCTCGATGTGCTTTTGGCTAGACACTATGACGGTGACGTCGTCCGCGTATGCCGACACGCTCGTCCCGCATCCCAACTCTCGCGGGATGCCCCTCAGCGTCGCCAGCTTCCGCAGTAGTGGCTCGAGAGTCAACACGTAGAGAAGCGACGAGAGGGGGCATCCCTGACGGACCGAACGTGCAATGTCGAAGGGTCTTGATAGATGCCCATTGACGCGAACTACCGAACGGATGCCTCTGTACAAGGCAGCCATCCAGCCGCGGAAAATGGGACCGAAGCCGGCTGCTATGAGGACAGCCTCCAAGTATTGATGGTCTACCCTATCGAAAGCTTTCGATTGATCTAAATTGATCAGGGCCCCACCCATGCCAGGTTCCTTAACTACCCTCTCTATGATGTAGCGCATCAGATGGAGGTTGTCATGGATGCTCCTGCCCGGCACCGCGCACGTTTGCGCCTTGCCGATCAGTTTCTCGATGACAAGCGCCAACCGCTTGGCTAACACCTTGGCCAAAATTTTCAAGTCTGCATTGAGCAGAGTGATGGGCCTAAAGTTATCTATGACGTCCCCCTTGTTTGGATCTTTCTTCAGCAGCGTTACGGCTCCTCGACTCACAAAACCGGGAATGCTCCCGTTTTGCTGCCAGTTGCAGTACACCGCCACCAAGACGTCTCCAAACAAGTCTGGCTTACAGTTGTAAAGCTCGTAGGGCAGACCATCCAAACCCGGAGATTTGTCCCTCGAGCATCCCGCCATCGCGTCCCTCACTTCCGCCGCCGTGATGGCACCTTCGCAGCACTCCGCCTCTCTTGCCGAGAGTCGTGGCAGGCTGTGCAGGTAGGCACTGAAGTCCACCCTGCGTTCTCGCTCGCCATTCGTCCCAAACAGTCGAGCAAAGTGCCGCTGAAAGGCCTCACACATTTTGCTTGGCTCGAGCAGTTCGCGCCCCTGTTCGTCCACCAGAGACCGAATGGTGGCTTTGTTGCCCTGTTGCGCCTCCGCCACCCGGGCCTCTCGTGCGGCTCCAACACCTTCGTTTCTTAGAGCACGCATCCTAGCCCTGACAACGCACCCTTCGTGTTTGGCGTTGAAGTGTTGGTCAAGGGCCAACCTCGCCGCCAAAACGTCGGATGCGATGCCACTTCTAATTGCCTCTTCTAGCTTCTTAACTAGTTCACCCTCTACTCTGTTTCTGTCTATGGCTAGTGCTTTGCTATACCTAACCGCTTCTGCTTTTATTGCTCTCTTGAGGGCAAACCACCATTTGTTATTGATGATGGCTCCTGTCAAAGCCCTCTTTACTAACGTGCTAATCCGGTCTCTGAAAACTGGTCTCGACGGGAAAGACGCGTTTAGTTTCCAGTAACCGGAGCCCTGCCTATGTGTCTTATCTAAGTCTAGCGTACACGTCACAAGTTTGTGATCCGTGTAGCTGACTATGTGAAATTGTGGACACCCTATGCTATCTCTATCTACTCTCCTACACAGTATTCTATCTAGATACGATCTCGACGACCCGATGCGGTTTGTCCATGTCCACATTGGTGCATTCGGGTAATCGAGTCGGTACCTGTCAAACAGTTGAAAGCGTCTGAGCAGGTCTTTGAGGCATTTGCATCCCCGTCTATTCCTATCTCTGCCCACATAGTCTAGATGCGTGTCCAAGGTAGCATTCCAATCCCCCACTAAAAGTAAAGGACGAGACGTTCCTAGGAATACTTCTAGACGTCGGAAGAAATCCGGCCTACCTGTTAAAGGTGGTGCGTATACTGATATGAGTCGAAAAGCACACCCATCGCTGCCATCGACATCCAGAACAACCAATCTACCCTCCGGGTCTATGAATACTGTCTTTACTTCGAGATCCAGACTCTTGTGAAAGAGTACCGCCGTGCCACTACCGCCCATTCTCGGCAGACAGGGAGAAAAATAAATGTTAAACTGTCTGCCAAACATGGACGATAGGGCCCGCGGATCATGGAGTCTGGTCTCGCTTATGGCTATGATTTCTAGTTTATGTGACTTTATGTCATTTAGGAGGTACCCTTGTTTCCAAGGGGACCCCAAGCCACGCGCATTTACACAACCAATCTTGAGCATCATTTTGATTTGAGTGTTAAAGTTTTATAAAGAGAGTCACTTACCGTTTGAGAGTTTTTGTGTCTCCTCCTTCGGGTTTTCTTCGAGGAGATCACTATATAGTTTTTTCGCCAGGTATTTTTGGCATTTGCCAACTGCCTTTGGAAAAATAGATTTTAGTGTGTGGTGCAGGGTTGGTGTTATGTGTAGTATTTTGATGTGTTCTGGCGGTGTTGTGTATGGGTGGTTGCTGGTTTTTATGTCTTCGTTTGTTATGTTTGTTTTTGTGTTGATGTATTCCATCAACTCTGAGTTTTTTGTGTTGATGGCAGTGAGCATTGTGTGTGTACTTGCTTTGGGGGTTTTGTTGCTTGTGTTGTAGTTGTGTGTGCTTGTGTTGGTGTCTGGAGTGTTTTCGGGAGTTGTGTATCTCCCTGCTTTGTTTGTGTTTGCTTTTCTTTTCTTGCTCCTCTTCCTCCTTCCTTTCTGGGCTATTTGCCATTCCTCATTACTTTCATCTTCCGACGAAGGTTCTGAGGAATCGGAAGGGGGTAGGGGCAAATTGTGAGCGTCTGTGTGTGCTTGTGTGAGTGGTTGTGTTGCTGTTTTTGTTGGTGCTGATGGCTTGTTATTTGTGTGAGGTGTGTGTGATGTGGGGGAAGGGGAAACAGTCTTGGAATTTTCTTTCTTTTCCCCTGCTTCCTCACTTGTTGTTTTTGCAGATGTTGTTGTCTTCTCAGTTGCCAGTGTTGCTTGTGTTTCTCTTGTTTTGATTGTTGATGGTGGTGTTGGTAGTAGGGTTTTTTTTCCGGGTTTTGGTGGTTGCCCTTGTTGCTTTTTTTGGTTGGCGGCGGTTGGGCAACTGTCCTTGAGGTGTGCTTCGCTGCCGCATACATAACAACGTGGCCGCCTTCCTTCCACCACTACATATAACTTGTGGTCCTTTGCCAGTTGGATGTGTGTGGGGATCTTTTGGCACTCCTCTTCAGTGATGTGGAGGAGGACTTCGACTTTTTTTCCCCCTTCCCAGTTTTTCTCCTCTGCAGTAGCAATTTCTAATATATTTGCCTCCTCCATTTCGAGGCATATAGAACCTACTATCCACTGTGTTTCCACTTGTGAAGGGACATTCTTTACTGTCACCTTCGTCACTCTCTGTCCAAGATAACTCGGTATCATCACCAAGTCATCTGTGTGGAGAGAGAGTGTTGAAAATTCCTTCGCTAACTGTTCGCTCTTAAAGCGTACTAGGACCGTGGCAAATTTTCGTCCCCAAGTAACATGACTTTGAAAGGGCCATATCGGTTTGAGACAAATCTCAATTTTTTGGGTGGAGAAATTCTCCGGTCGCTTCGTTTTCTTGTTGATAAGTCTGTATGATATGTGCTTCTTGTTTGTATTTTCAATAATTGCTTTTGGTATGTGTATGTGTACAGTGTCACCTTCTTTCGTGAGAAGGGATTTTGTGTCATTGATTTGTTTTTGGGTGAATGTTAATATTGTTCTTTTTTCTTTCGTTGCATCGGCAAAATTTGTTTTTGTGATGCTGGCAGATATGTTGTTTGTGGCGTTTGTGGTGTTGTTTATCTTGTTCGTCTTGTAGTTGTTGATGGTGGTATTGACAGTGGTGTTGGTACTGCCAGGTTCAAAGGTGGTGGTAGTGGCGGCAGAGTTTGTCGAAGTAGTGGTGGTGTTGGTGTTGAAGGTCGGTGTCCTGTTGTTGTTGCTGTTGTTATTGTCACTGGTAGTAGCAGTGGTGAGGACAGTGGTCGTGTTAGCAAGGACATTTGTGTCGTTGTCGTTGTTGTTGCTGTTGTTGTTGTTGTCTTTGTCGTTGTTGTTGTTGTTGTCACTGGTGACGGTGGCAGGCAAGACTGCTGTAGCAGCAGAGTTTGTACACGTGATGGTGGTAGTGGTGGTGGTTGAGGCAGCAGCAGTTGACTCAGAATCATTGCTCTTCTTCATCACTTGTCTGCGTTCATGCGGAACGGCATTAAGTGTTTTCGCCTCTGGCATTAGGAGCGGGAAGTCGGCCTCGTTGAAAACCTTAGCCATATTCGTTTTAAAGAATATGGCTAGGAACGAGGAAGATATGTTTGAATTTTTGGAAATAAGGCTCTAAATAGAGCTATTTCCGATTTGAAAAATATATGTTCACGAAGTATTTTGTGTTATACACAACTTATACAAAATTTTAAAACAAAATAGGTCTTTTAAGAGGTGAAAAATGCAACTTACATGGGAGCCGATGTGTCTACCGTCCGTCCATGATGATAGATAGATAGATAGATAGATAGATAGATAGATAGATACATATGCATACAGATATATATATATATATATATATATATATATATACATATACTTGTATGAATATGTGTATTTATATACATAAGTACAGTCGTGGCTGTATTGTAAAAAGCTTGCTTCCCAACCGCATGGTTCGTGGTTCAATTTCACTGTGCGGCACCTTGAGCAAATGTGTTTTGTTGTAGCCTCGGACCGACCAAATCGTTGTGAGTGGATTTGGTTGACGAAAACTAATAGAAGTCCGTCGTATATGTTTGTGTGTGTGTGTGTGATCATTGCTTCACTACCGGTATTGATGTGTTTACGTCCCTGTAACTTAAAAGTTCGGTAAAAAAAAAAAAGACCGACAGAATAAATACCAGACTTAGAAGAAAAAAATAAGTACTGGGGTAGATACATTCAGCTAAAAATTCTTCAAGGCGGTGCCACAGCATGACCGCAGTCTAATGACTGAAAGAAATAAAAATTAAACGATAAAAGGTAAAAAATATATAGAAAATATCCATAATCTGCGTCAATTACTAAGGATGAAGATAACTGTTTACCCTCCGCTCATATATGAACGTAAGATAATTTACGCCCTTGACCATGTAATCAAAATTCTTGATCGACGCAGGACACCACACCATCCTACTCTTCATTTATCCATAGGCACTATTGTCCCCGGTCTATAGGTTGTCTTATACTCCATTTCACTCGCTGTGCAATTATTCTTGCCTCTTTCTTTCATGTGAAGCCGCATGGGTTAGTGGTTAGTGATGTTCGGCTCACGGTTGTAAGATCATGAGTTCGGGAATTGTTTCTTTCTGTAAGACATTTTATTATACTTGCTCCAGTCCATTTAGCTGGCAAAAGTGAGTGGTACCTGTAACTCAAAGGGCCAGCCTTGTCACATTCTGTGTCAAGCCGAATTTTCCTGAGAACTACGTTAAGAGTAAGCGTGCTTGTGGAGTGCTCAACCAATTGCACGATAATTTCCCGAGCAGATTGTTTCGTTGATCATATCAACTTGAAACCTTGTCGTCGTAACCGACGGAGTGTCGGTTTCTTCCATGTCCACTTTATCTTAGCTACAGAGCTGATTTTTTTCTGTATCCTGTTTTGTTAAGTCGACAAATTTAAATACGTCATACCTAAGTTTTCGTAATGTTCCTTATTTTTATATATTTGTTGTTTCGTGTGTTCTACTCATTGTATTTATTTCTTTATTGCCCACAGGGGGCTAAACATAAAGGCGACAAACAAGGACAGACAAAGGGATTAAGTCGATTACATCGACCGCAGTGCGTAACTGGTACTTATTTAATCGACCCCCAAAAGGATGAAAGGCAAAGTCGACTCAGCAGAATTTGAACGTAACGGCAGACGAAATACTGCTAGGCATTTCACTCGGCGTGCCAACGATTCTGCCGGCTCACCACCATTCATTGTATTGTGCTGTTCGAACAAACACATTTGTTTAGTAGCATGTATTATAAATCTACTAAATCATTGAAATGAGCGATCCTATTGTTAAAATACGAAATTAGTTTGATCTTCAGTTAGTAGCTGCTGAGGGGAGAGTTGCACTCATGTTAGCTCTTGTCCATATCCCATTACTTTTATTTGTTGTCTATTTATTTTTCTTCAAATTATTTGTAACACCAAACTGAGTTATTTTGTCTAACATTCATGTTTCCTTATTTATATTATTTTTCAGCGCCCGTCTTCACAAATATATTTGTGTGAGCGCATGCACGCCTCTGTGTATATATGTACGTCTATATGTATGCATATAAAGGCATATTTGTATGTGTATTTAATCCGTTAATATTCATTTCATATAAGAGCCAGTTGAAATAAAATGCAATGAACATAGAAAATTTGTCGCTCGAGTCACCCTATATGTTCATCATATATTTGCGGGTATTAACACAATAATTAATTTATGCAAATTTATACTGATAAAGACAGTAAAACTTTTAAATGTTCTACATATAGAAACTACTTGCATTGCTGGAAGCCACTTACTTCAGTAAGAAATGAATGATTGAATTCTTGTCATGTTTACAGTTTGCCATTCTTCCACTATGTTATAATCGTTATTTCTAATAATAACAGCAATGTGTGTGTGTGTGTGTGTGTGTGTGTGTGTGTGTGTGTGTGTGTGTGTGTGTGTGTGTGTGGTGTTTGTGTGTGTGTATATATATATATATATATATATATATATATATATATATATATATATGTATATATATATTTATACACATACATATATGTAATAAATATGAGCGTTTCGTAACATATATATATATATATACATACATACACACACTCACACACACACATATATATATATACATGTACATGTATATATATAATATATATACATACATGTAATAAATATGAACGTTTCCGTAATATATATACATACATACACACAAACATAGATAGATAGATAAATAGATAGATAGATAGATAGATAGATAGATAGATAGATAGATAGATAGATAGATAGATTTATACATAAATGTAACTGTGTGTGGGCATGGGCATGAATATTTACACATACAACTACTCATATAGTATATATATCTAAATGCGTGAGTGTGTGTGGTAATGTTTGTGTAGAGTAAGTGGGGTTGTGTGTGTGGGGGGGGGGTGAATGTATGTGTGTGTGTGTGTGTGTGTGTGTGTGTGTGTGTGTGTGTGTGTGTGTGTGTGTGTGTGTGTACGCACGCGTGTGGGTGTGTGCGTGTGTGTTTATTTGATTTCAATACTTTCATAAATTATCATTAAGCATCTTCAGAACGAAATTAATATATTTTCAACTGCTCGGAGACAGAACACAGGAGAAATCATACAGAACAGAAATATTAAAATCATTTCTCTTGAAGCAGAATGTGTTGAACAAGTATCTAAAGAAATCGGTTATTTATAGAGGAGAATAGGTTTTAAAGAAACCTATATGATTCCATTGTATTTATGATCTAAATTCACAATCTTTGGAAACACGCTACAATCTTGCGCACCTTTCACAAGATTGACAATCCTTTTGAGACTGATAACTATCAGCCTATTGTACTTCCCATATCTTAAAAGTGATACAGTCATTAACAAAGTCTTCTTTAGCACATGGAATATCTTTACGTCCTTAATGACCATAGCTATTAGCGTCAGTAAAGCCAGATCTAATGGAGGCTTACTCTCATATGTCCCCCAATAACAGGTTCACTTCACAGAGAAATCTGATGAAAGCAGTATTGCTGCTCTTTACATCAGCTAAGCTTTTGACCAAATCTAATACGCGAATCCCCTATACAATCCGTCTCGTATCTCGTCTTTTAAATTCATAGCTCCTTGTCATGATATTGATGGAGTTCTCTCTCTCCCTCTCCTTCTCCCTCTCTCTCTCTCTCTCTCTCCTTCTCTCTCTCCCTCTCTCTCTCCCTTTCTTTCTCTCTCTTTTACTGTCTCTGGTCCCCACTTATCAACACTTGTGTGTCTCAAGATCCGGTTTTGTCCCCTATACTCTCCTACATATAGAGGACCTGCTTATTATCTCCAACAATGCCTAATTTTTATGTAGCTGATACTATCCTAACTTTCCCGTCCAACTGAGATACTTTACCCCAAACCTGCACTGACCTCATAAACAGAAACCTTGAAAACATACCTCCGTAGTGTTAGATCAGTCATGTCTTCGAAAGCAAATGCCATTGTACCTCAACTCGAGTCTTTATCACAGTTTTTCATGATAGAGCCACTATGTATTTCTGCCTTCAACTACTACAAACTCTCTAGAAAGCTCAAGGAAGTTGCATATTGAAGTACTGTATAGATGTGATTGTGCTGCAGACACAGACATTCAGTACCTTCCAAAGAAAGCTCACTCGGTTGATTGGCATTTTTAGCAAAAAAAAAAATGCTCAACTAGTTCACAGGTATACTGTTTCCTTATTTTGCGATTTGCATGGATAGTACAGTAGCTCCTGTCCCTCAGATTTCCGGTCTCGCCTCACTTCTATTCAACGACTCCCGACTCATTTATTCACATTGCTTTCATCACCATTGTTTTTAACTCGACTTCAAGGTTTGCTTTAACTACTACGCCATTTTTTCTCCCCACATTGTCGGCTATTAAGAATTCTCTCCCTTCGTGTGTTTTTCCTCCAGTCACTTCTCGACAATAGTTTAGACGAAATGTTAATGGCGTCAATCTCACTGGTCTCTAAGGGTCTCTTTCCTCAAAAGCGAAACAATAAAAGCAAATCTCATACTTTCAATAAAAATTATTGAATTCTAATTTTATCACAAGGCTACAAATATTTGAAGAAGGGAGGTAGTTGAATGACTCGAATCCCAGTAATTAACTGCTACTTATTGCATTTACCCATAATGATTAAAACTAAACTTTGCCTCCACGGGATTTGAACTCGGAATGTTTCGGTAACAACATAAATTGATACTGCAACGAGTGCCTTTAATCCATCATTCGACTGTCTGTCTTTTACTGCTTCTACAGCTCCCTTACTAATTCAAATTATTCTAAACACCCGAATCTTCTAACACAATAACAGAAAGAAAAATTAGGAAATTCGCCTTATTAGATACTTCTTTCGGTTATTTTTGTTCTTCCGCCTCCCCCCCCCACCTCACATATGCTATCATCTAATAGTACAGTCTCTTATTGACAGTTGATACTGAGACCAGAAGAAAATTTCTACTTCCCGTTTTCCACCCTATTCAATTTATACTCTGCTTTTCTCATCCACTTTATCTTCCAGCTATTTTCTTCATCTCCCTGAACGCTTTCTCCGTTTTCTCTAATTATCTCACCTTTTTCGTCTTGTTATTTCAAACGATTGTGTTTGTTGGTTTTGTTTTCTTTATTTCAGTTGTTGTTTTGTTGTTTTATTTTCTCATTCGTTTTATACATTTTAATAGTTTTATTTGGTTGTGCGCGTTTTAATGGTTTTACTCCATTTTGTTTTGTTTGTTTGGTTTTTATGCTTTATATGTTATTTTTTTTTAATTTGTTGCTATTTTTTTTAAAGATCGGTGAATTATATAGAAAAGGAAATAATTTACAAGCAACTAGTTACTGTGTTAAAATAAAATTCCGCTGAGACAAAACACAAAATAAAGAATATAAACGAAACAACAGTAAAAAGAAAATTAAAAACATATATATAAAATAATAGAAATAAAAACAAACCTGTGACTAGAAGAGGTGAAATAAAAAGAAGTAATAAAGAAGAAGGAAAAGCAGAAGAAAGAGAAATTTAATGAAAGTTAGAAAATGGCCGCGAGCGTTGTAAGGAAATAGCGTTTCTTCGTCATGGGAACCTCAAAGACATCAAATTAGGTGTCAAAAAGTTTGAAGGGAAAAAATTAGAGGCTTTTCACATATTACATTTTAAGATCGCAGCAAAATTAGAGCCTTTAGCAATGTATGTATGTATGTATGCATTACTTTGGATGTATGTATGAATGCAGGCAGGTATGTATACGTGAATATATATATATATGTGCGTGTCTGTGTGTGTATGTATATATATATACATATATATATACACGTATATATATATATATATATATATGAACATATATATATGTATACATATATATGTATATGTGTGTGTGTGTGTGTGTGTGTGTGTGTACTCATACCTACATACGTGCACACACATATCCGTGTTTATATACATACGTATGTGTGTGTATGTGTGCATATATGTATGTAGGTCTCTATCACGATACAACGTATGTGAATACACGCGAATAAACAAACATTCACAAACGTGTGTGTTTTTACAAATATATACACATTGATATACATACATATATATATATGTATATATATATATATATATATATATATATATATATATATATATATATATATATATATATATATATGCATATATATGTGTGTGTGTGTGTGTGTGTGTGTATGTATATATATGCATATATACATATATATGCAAAACTATTTTTTTTTAAATAACACCAAAATGAAAACGAATTTCAAACTGAAGTTGCTTTTACCGGATGTGTTCTTCGCAGCGCATTCATTTTAGCACTTCTGACTCAAGCATAGTGCACCTATGTAATTTCTTTAAGATCATGTATGATCCTATCTTTTTATACTACTTTACTTAAGAGAAAACTGCACATGATAGAAGGCAAGAAAACATATAGATTTATTATAGCAGTAAGAAGCAGGGAGAATAAAAGGGAACTAAAAGTATATATATATATATATATGTGTGTGTGTGTGTGTGTGTGTGTGTGTTTGTGTGTGTGTGTGTGTGTGTGTGTGTGTGTGTGTGTGTGTGTGTGTGTGTGTGTGTATAATAGAATTCTAGAACAAAGCAAGACTCTGATGACAACAATAACAACAACCGCAAGAAAACAACAATAGTAAAACAATAATAGTGAAGGGGGACTTTGATGACAATGATGACGACTACGACGATAATGACAATAAGAGAAAAGTAGCTGGGAAAATAGGAGAAACTGAAAAACAAAGAAAGACATAGTGTAAACGAGTGCTATTGCTATAAAAGACCAGGCTTGTTTTATTGTGCGCAATGGCAGCACAGTTTCCTCTAACATGAATGGCTATATGGCCTGGCTTTTCTGCACACCTCGGGCACACCTACCTTGCACTGCTTGATTGGCACTTGAATTTTACTTTGCGTATATATGTATGTATGTATATATTTAATTATATATATATATATATATATATATATATATATATATATATATATATATATATATATATATGTTTCATTCTATTTTATGGTTTTCTTTATACTTCATACGTATATATTTATTTATTTAATTTTTTTTGCTTTGCCCAACAGAATTTCAATTCAACTTCAAAGGCGGTTCATGCACAGAGGGGAGCCGTCTTCACAAGCGTGCACACAATTTCCATAGGTAGTGGCAATATGCTGGTGAAGGCGAAGAAATTTTTATTAGACGCTCTAAAATCGCCCAGAGATATAGCATGTATCACACATACACAGAAAAGAATTTCACGCTGCGCAGTAAACAAACTATTTAAGCCGCCAACAGAGTAAGCAAGCGCCAGCCCTATATACATGGAACTAGCTGCATATTATATATGCAGATACACACATGTAAATTTATATTTGATGCAATAAATATGCATGTAAGTAGTGAATATATGAGTACATTTATTAATGTGAACATATAAATGGACATAGAAATTGACACACTCGCACATACACACACATTGACACATACAAATATATATGCATATGTAGCGACATGTATATGTACCTATACATATATATACGTATTTAGACACATGTTCACACTCAAAAGATTATATAATAATTTTATTCTGTAAAGTAAAAACAATAGTACTGCACATGAGTAACATTTTATGCATTCTATCAGCTATATACTTTTAATGCAGTAAGTTTGCATACTAAATATCTGTGCTGTAAGTCTCTATGGAAACAAGTGAATACAAGCATACATACACGCATAGATATGTGTGTATATATGTATTTCATCAGAGTACCCGTGAACATATTCCAGGTTGTTTCAAATTTTTCCGTATATGCTATTTTTTCTTGACTTGGCAGAGCTACAGCCCAATATCAGATGGTAAATGACGCATTATATTACTGGTATATATTATATCGTCGACTAAAAAGTAAGACATGATATAGATAATCATCCCCAGCTCCAGTATATAAACTGTAAACTAATTATTACAACTCTCTCGGCGTATTTATTTTATTTTGTTTTTATTATTCTACGCTTTGGAGGCCCTCAAAATGCGATACTATTGAAGTCGATAAAAGATGTATATTGATCTGGATATCGTGCCAGTTTAAGGAAGTAACATTCCCTAGGATTTATTAACAACTGCTGACAAAATAATTGCAGCAGATTCCAAGATGAATATTATGAGAATCGATAGCACATGTCCCATTATAAATGCATTTACATCATCTGTTGGTTTAGCGTAGTTGGCACATCTTTGTAATGCAAAAGGTTGATAGCGTAGTGCATTATTTTAAAAGATTTAGCATGCATTAGATTATCTTTGCTTTTGATTATAATTCTTATATAATCTAACTTCTGTGAATGTGTATGTGTGTATTTATATACGCTTCACTTAAAAAAAAAACTATGGCATCTCTGGAAACATTTTCAGTGTTGTATGTTGATTATTAAAGTTTTAAGAACAAGTCAGTAGATATAAATAATATCGAGTGAGTTATTTCTCCTGGGCACTCAGAAAACTATATGTAAGAACATTTTAAAATAAAATTACTGAATAGGAAAATAGAAATAATAAAGAGAGTATGAAAATTGATGAGTAAATATGGAGTATAGCAAAGGTTTTAATGTGTTCACGAAGGGTCAATCAATAGACAAAACAAGAGGAAAACTAGAGAAGCGCTAAAGTTGTAAGCTGTAACGTTGAAAGGTGCATAGTCGGTGAAGTTGTAACACATGACTGAAGGAAGATGTATGGCTGAAAGAATGTTATTTCAGTGATTCTTTGTTTTTGCCTTATGTTTGAAGTTTTATAGCAAAAAGGAAAATATTATCCATCTATAATAGTAATTTAAAAGGCATGTAATTGAAAACAAGAATACAAAACGGTATAACTTTGAGCAAAGCAAATCATATACAAAAGTGACAAAGATACGTTTTAAGTATAGATGAGAAGATTTGAATTCTGGAAGCCTCAACAATTTTCCAATTATATACAAGAGTTCAGAAATATTTACCCTACGCCAACACCATGACAAATATTATTTGAATTACTGGAAGGTCACACCACCCTACGATTAAATGGTCAAGCACTTAACTTCATACACTCTGTTATAATCTCACACTTTCTTTCTATATAACAGAAGAGAACTCATTTTATTTTACCCATCGATTGACATTCCTTAACTCTATAATATTTAAGACACCCTATATTTCTTTATAATCTATTTTAAATGTGTGTGTGTGTGTGTGTGTGTGTATGTGTGTGTGTGTGTGTGTATGTGTGTGTGTGTGTGTACGTATGTATGTGTGTGTGTGTGTACGTATGTATGAAATGTTTGATTTTGTTTATATATCTTTATTTTACTCTTTATATATAGTTATCTACTTACCGAGAGAAAATATCTCGCACGAAAAGCTTTTATTTGTAATAAGTTGTTACCTTCGCAATATTTTTAATCCGGCGTGCAATGTCGAATGTATTTTTCGATATACCCAGCTTTCTTTCGAGCGCTCAAGGTTTTTTTCTTTTTTTTTTTTTTTTTGCATCGTTCGACAATTCATTCAACATTTTATGTGCTATCTTGAAGTAACAATCTTCTTTTCATTGATGGCATATAGCATGATATTCAGAGTGGGCCAAAAGTCACCTGACAATAAACCAAAACCATTTAATTCCAAGTTTTATTTATGTTTAACAACTGAATGAATTTAATAAACATGAAAATTGTTCAAACTGAAGTCCTTCTTGAGCGACACATTTTTTCCATTCGAATCAATACAGAATTACAGATAGTATTTGTGGACTTTTGATTTATTGTCGGGTGACTTCTGGCCAACCTGTATACATACATACATACATACATACATATATATATATATATATATATATATATATATATATATATATATATATATATATATATATATATATATATATATATATGGATGTATACATATTACATATATATATATACATACATATATACACATACATACACACACACACACATATATATGTACATTTATGTATGCATGTATGTATGTATGTATGTATCCGCTATTACTGCATGCTTATGCAAATTTTGTTTCTACCGATATAGAAAAAACACTGATTAACAAGTCACCGGTGTTGCAATACTTGCCAGTCGAAATACATAGAAATCCAGGATCTAGCAATTCCAATTCCGCTGGTGGAAGCCTTTCGTCTGCTTCTGCTATTTCTATGCTTTTTACCACAATTCGTTTATACGAGATGCTTACTCGAGACGAACACTAGTGTTGTGGCTTTCATACAGTATATACTTGTTAAAATACACAGAATGATGGAGAGATATATACATTTATGTGTATGTGTGTGTATACATATATATCAACTTGTTTTCCTTCATTCCTTTCCTCCTCTCTCTCTTCTTTTGTATATGTACACACACATATACACACATACACATACGCACAGACATACATACACATACATACCGAGATAGATAGATAGATAGATAGATAGATAGATAGATAGATAGATAGATAGATAGATAGATAGACAGATAAAAATATATGGCAAATGAAAGACGAAAGATGGAATATACGAGAATTTATTATTAATCACGACAATTGTTTCGACACATCTAGCATCGAGCCCTCATGGATGGTATACTCAACAACTGGTTCAGGGGCATCAGGCGGTGCAGGTGTATCACGTCGGGTGATAAATAGATACAACTCGGTAAAATAACAGTTCTGCAATGTAAATTCTCGTTTTGTAGAAAGAAAAGCAGCCAGACGGAGGAAATATCTTCATTTATGTAGATTAAAAATAAAATCACAGATGGAAAAAAGAGAAACGAACACGCAATCTAGTGAGAAAAATATATACAATAGTATGTATGTCTTTATTTTCTTTTTTCCCTATTTTTCTTTGTTTATTTCTCTAAGGACATTAATCAATTTTGCCAACAAATTCATACATATATTGTGTATCAATTGTCATTGTCTGTGTTGTTTCTTTCTGATTTTAATATATTCTCATGCATGGAGACACTGGCAGTCCTCCTTGTGTGTATATTCATCAACCGATTCACGTAGCATTCCGAATTCTCTTGGATAAATATTTCGAATTATTCTGGATTTATGTGGGAGAAAGAACGCGGAGGAATTTTGGTAGGATATATCATATCATCTTTTGTGTATAACATATTCGCTCGTCAGCTCCCGATCCTTTTATTGAAGGCAGGATGTAAGAAAGGAGTGAGAAGAAACTGAAAGAAATTTTACTGTAAGTGCTTGGTTTTCAAAGATCAGGATACTTGGTTGCTTGTCCTGGTCAGTAGAATGTGTCCGTCATATGGTTATGTTTAAAATATTGTAATTTAATTTAATCTACTTTATCATTTTTTTTCCTCATGAAGATGAGACTGTTTCCTCCTCTTCAGAATGGACAGTATCAGTTTTTGCTTGCTCACAAGCTGAAATTTCTGCTGCTCTCAAAATAAGCTTTTTCTTTAGTCACTCTGCTAAACATTTTAGAAATGTCTTTGTTCCTTCAACTACCAACTATACTTTCACAATATAGTGGACAAGCGTTTAATTCTGTATCTGAACGAATGGAAGTGCAATGTGTATCGTGCTTTAAATATACTACCAGTGAACATACTTTCTCCGTGCCATGGGGGATGATGAAGAAAATACACATTGCTAATTGTTCTGTATCTTTTCCCCTCCACTGTGTGAATTAACTATATACAGATGAATTGGTTGCATCCAAATGGGGATGAGAGCTAATGAAGTATTTGATTATGTAGGTACAGCCAAGGGCTAAGGTGGAAACCATTAAATATCAGACTTTATTCAGTGAATTACTTACACATGGGCTGGTTTGATGCAGATAATGAGAAAACATACTCCTCTCAATATATAACCATAATTAACATTTGATATTAGTTTCTAATTTTGACACAAGGCCGGTGATTTCAGGAGAGGGGACTAGTCGATTACATCGAACCCAATGTTATTTAATCGACCCTGAAAGGATGAAAGGCAAGGTCAGCCTCAGCGGAATTTCAATCAACATTTAATATTAAATTCAATAACGAATATTCAATTAATGTTTAATTAATTTCAGTTTTAAGCCCATACCATAAAATTTGCTTAACTCACTGCACAGACACGTCAATGAGCTTATTCTTCAATTCTATGTAACCAACCAATTCTCACCAAGAATTTTTGTGTCAGGACTTAGGCTTATGACATACGTGCATCACGTATATCGGAACTTTAGCACTTATAAATTAACACTTGACCACAGATTCTTTATCTTAACTATGTACCTTGTAATATTCTGTATCACGTAAAATCGGTTTCAAAGTTTGGCACAAGGCCAGTAAATACGAAAAAGAGGGTAAGTCGATTACATCGACCGCAGTGCTCGACTCGTAGTTATTTTATCGACCCGGAAAGCATGAAAAGTAAAGTCGAAATCGCTAAGCATCTTGCCCTACGTACTATGTATAACGTAATGTTATGTAACTTTCTTTCATCATTTATCCATGACTACCCTATTACCTCCGACTGCAATTAGTTTTGCCTTGGTATATTCCTATCACATGCTGCCTTAATATTGGGTTATCCAGAAAGTTCGTGCCGATTTATAGTAGCTTACCTTTCGACTTATTTGCCATGAAACCACCTCAATTCTGGGAAGAGGGTATTTCAAGTTAAAGGAAACATGGAGACGCATTGTGCAACAAAATGGTTCATATATGGTTGATTAAAAATGTAATGGCAAGTTTTTATTGACCTTTTTCTTTCCTTTAAAAATCGGCACGAACTTTCCGGACAACCCAATATATTTGATGCCTAAGGCGATGAGCTTGCAGAAACGTTAGCACGCCGGGCAAAATGCTTAGCGGTATTTCGTCTGTCTTTACGTTCTGGGTTCAAATTCCACCGAGATCGACTTTGCTTTTCATCCTTTCGGGGTCGATGAATTAAGTACCAGTAGCGTACTGGAGTCGATCTAATCGAATGGCCCCCTCCCAAAAAATTTCGGGCCTTGTACCTAGAGTAGAAAAGAATATATTTGTTACCTCATCTCGTATAATTTCTTAAACTATCAATCATTAAGCAATTATTTACCTATTTAGTTTATTAATCCAGTGAATTAGTTAATCATCCTCTTAATCAATTGTATATTGAATTACTTTACGTTATAATAATTGTTTATAGAATTACTTTATGCTAAAATCACTGTTCTTAAACATTCACCCACAATGATACACTTATGTGTGGTAAGTAGCTTGCTTACCAACCACATGGTTCCGGGTTCATTCCCACTGCGTGGCATCTTGGGCAAGTGTCTTCTACTATAGCCTCGGGCCGACCAAAGCCTTGTGAGTGGATTTGGTAGACGGAAACTGAAAGAAGCCTGTCGTATATATGTATATATATATATATGTGTGTATGTGCGTGTTTGTGTGTCTGTGTTTGTCCCTCCACCATCGCTTGACAACTGATGCTGGTGTGTTTACGTCCCCGTTACTTAGCGGTTCGGCAAAAAGAGACCGATAGAATAAGTACTAGGCTTCCAAAGAATAAGTCCTGGGGTCGATTTGCTCGACTAAAGGCGGTGCTCCAGCATGGCTGCAGTCAAATGACTGAGACAAGTAAAAGAGTAAAGAGTAAAGAGTATATGTTGGGTATTGCCAACGCTGTTTATGTTATTCAATGCTTTCCCACATCATCATATTCTATTTTTATTTATCCTATATACTTTCCCATCACACATCATTCTATTTTCTATAATTACAATTGCTGATTACTTTTAGTCATCTTTCTTTCACTGTAAATGTAGAGTATCAGCTCAGACTCAATCATTAAAATGTTTTCTAAAGAAGGAAAAAAAAGCAACTTCCGATCAGGAACAACATAACTCATGCAGATGAGCACCATATATAGTGTATTCGAAAACCATAAAACTCTACATCTGACATTGAGTGTTTGAGTATACGTTTCTTTGTACAATGCTTATGTTAAAAGACACATACATGCACAAACGCAAACATGTATATACGTGTGTGTTTATAAATATATATAATGATGGTGGTATATATATATACACACACACAAACACACATAAACGTATGCATATATATATATATATATATATATATATATATATATAACAAATAATAAATGAGTATATGCATATATACGTACATACATACCTGTATACACACACAGAGATAGATAGATAGATAGATAGATAGGTAGATAGATAGATAGATAGATAGATAGATAGATAGATAGATAGATAGATAGATATTCGTTCTATACTTATTTACTCCAAGGCTTCCACGTGTTTTTTGCTTTGTAATTTTGTTCAGATGACATTAAAAATGAATGAACATCGTTAAGCGAGAAACTCTGAGTAAAGCTAAAGTACATCATAGCTAAAATAAATTCCAATACTCATAGTTTGTACATTCAAATGTCTATATACCTATGTATATAAGAGTCTGTGTATATATGTGTGTTTGCGCGCGCGCACGTGCGTGTGTGTTACTGAACATGGTATGTGAGAAACAAGGAAGTTATTGAAAGAAAAGGAAAATTAAAAATGAAGAATTGTGTTTAGCTTGATCAACGACCCTTTCAGCTCTATGTGCAATATATGCATTTCTATGCGCATTCGTTCTGATGTGTGTATGTCTGATGCAGCGCATGGGTGCCTATGTGTCTTTCTCCTTTCATCACAATATCTCTATTAATTGTTTATTAGTTACGATTTCATAATAGCTCTAAACATCTCTGTTTCATTCCACTATCGCCCGTTCCGTTTAATGGTGCGCTCTTCTTGATCTTTCTAATGCTCTACTTTTTTTTTTTTACACATTTTAATTCTGTTACACTCTCTTCTCTGTCTCCTTTCTATTTTGTATTGCATTTCTTTGGGTTTATTTTTAATTTATTTTGCTATTTCTTTTTATCCTCTTCATATTCTTCGTCTTCGTTTCCCGTATTTTCAGACAGTGTTTTCTTGTATTCAATCATCTTTGTTATATCTAAATAAACGTGTGTATGTGTGTGTATGAAAGAGAGAAACAAGGAGAGAGAGTGACTGAGAGAATGTGTGTTTGTGAGAGTGTGTTTGAGTGTGTATTCAGATCCTTTTTTATTTGTCATTTCCAGGTGAGCTGGCGGGGTTTCATCGCTTCCGATTCTTCGACGATATAACGCCCGCAGGCAATTTGCTATCGTTAGCTTTCGGCTTTTAAAGGAAGCCACTTAACTATTAGTTTTCTCCAGTGGCATTTATTGCAATGTTTCTTAACCATTTTGACCATAAGTTTCTTTATCTAAATTACTTGCTGAATTATTTATTTACCAATTTAATGCTTTATATTCTACAATATTTACTTTTTTTATTCCAATTTTTATTGACTTATGTTATTATTTCGATTTGCATTTGTTTTGTTGGTTTTTTCCATTTTTTCTTCATTATTATTATTTCAGAGGAATAATATCAGTTTTATAACGCCAGTGTGTGCTTCTATGTGTGTGTTTGTGTGTGTGTGTGTGTGTGTGTGTGTGTGTTTGTGTGCGTGTTTGTGTGTGTGTGTGTGAGTGTGTGTGTGTGTCTGTCTGTCTCTCTTTCTGTGTATTCAAGAGACACAGACAGACGGGTAAAGAGAAAGAATGTGTGTGAGTGCATATATGTATATGCGTTTATGTATGTATGCATGTATATGTGTGTACGTATGTGTGTGTATATATATATATATATATATATATATATATATATATATATATATATATATAATATATATATGTGAGTGTTTATAAGTGTGTGTATTGGTATGTGTGCTTGTGAGTCTGTATGCACGTATGCATAAGCGTAAAAATTTTCGTCTTTTTTTTCTTTCCTTAATATTTCATCGTTTTATATCCAGAAGGCAAAAATCATTGAATTGTTATATCCCTAACGCTGTTCGTCTCTCCTTCTCAATCATTATCATTGCTTCAATCATCATCATTTCCATCATTATAATCCCAAATTTCAGGATCAACTGCTGGTTATGAAAAGACCGGAAGTTTTTTCTCATTTGCTGTAAACTAATACTCGAAAACAGTGAAGTATCTCTTAATCTTTTTATAGATATTTTTTTTCTGATCACTGTCTGCTTTTCCCCCTATTGTATTACTGCTATTTGTTTACGAGCTCATTCTTAGAGAAAATAACATAATAAATTAACTCTAGAAAGTGTTATGAAATGATCTATAATTATGTAACGTTCTTAAAATAAAATGCATTAGTACAGGAATAGCCGTGTGGTTAAGAAGCTAGCTTTGCAACGAAGATGTTCCAAGTTCTATCCCACCTAGGGCAAAGGAGCTTCGGCTTTACCAAAGCCTTATGAGTGAAATATGTAAGAAAGAGATTGTGCGGAAGTTCATAATACAAACGTGTGTGTGTGTGCGCGTACGTGTCTTGGATGTGCATTCTCAGGTATGGCTGTGGGTAGGTGGTTTTGGTAAATGCCAGTTGTTTCCTCTTGAAGCACCTGTGGTTTGTATGATTCTTTTATGCACATTATACATCTGCCCATTATCTTGTTGTATGGGGAGGCCTCATCTATAATAGACCAAAATAATGCTTAATTGATGTTCTGTAATTTTAAGCCATGTATGTATCTCGCTAGTGCCGTTGAGTTTTTATATTTTAGCTCACTGAAGGTGTTTAAGTGGGTCCTATATCGTCTCTTAAGATTTATAATACCTCCTATATACTCTTATTTGATGTTTGTCATTTGTCACACTGCATTTATAAATTACATTTTTTCGTAAACAAAATCCAGCAAGCGGACGGAATTCGGGGACCCTACAATTACAAGTTCTTGCATTCCTATCTTTAATTTTACTCGGATTTATTAAGGTTGTGATGGATTGGCCTGTGCTTAGTTGGGATTAAATTGCGCTTAGATTTAGATAGACTTACTTTTTTGTTTTATTAATTTTATTTTGACTTAAAATATAAAAATTAAACGGTACTAGCTAAATACATACATGATTTAAAATTACAGAACATCAATTATTCATTATCTTGGCCTATTATAGACGACCCCCCCCCCATACAACACGATTATGGGCAAATATAGAATGTGCATAAAGAATCATGCACTACATTATTTACATTCGACGTATATTTGTCCTCGTCTTGTTTGTTGTTAACACAACGTTTCGGCTGATATACCCTCCAGCCTTCTTGGGGAAATGAGAACCTGGGTTCTCATTCCTAAGGTATTTTTCGATGTAATTATTATTATTGTTATTGTTCAGGTCACCGTTTGTAATCGAACTCTGAATCTTGGGGTTAGTAGCCCGCGCTCTTAACCACTACGCCACATACTCGTGTGCAATTACGGAGTGAATTTTAGGGTTTATAAATCTAATATTTTTCTATCCCTCCTTAATACCGGTACCCATATGCTGCTCATATCTGCACTCGGTCCGTTTAGGAGGTTGTTATGTCCTAGCATATGTGCTGCTTCCATTTTTCCATACATAACCAGCAATACACGATTTATCAATAACTCCTCGTGTCACAGCTTTGCGATGTTCGTCTACCCTTATTTTGAGGGGGTGACATGTTTCGCCTTTGTATAACCTACCACAGTTGCATGGGATGGAGTACACGCAGTCATTGGTCATATTCTTTTCTATTAGTGGTTTTACTCAAAGGAAATATTTGCAAAGTGTTGTATTACTCTTGAATACTGTCCTGATGTCATATGAGCCGCATACCTTTTGTATCTTTCGGAGAGGCCTTTCACATAGGGTAGACAGACTGTGGACAGTTTATTGGCCTCATCCTCTCTCTTCTCCATAATTGGAGTGGATAGTATACTTTTAGGCTAGTTGTTGCTAGAGTGGATAGTATACTTTTGGGGTAGCAACAACTACCCCAAAAGTATTCTATCCACTCCAATCATGAAGAAGAAAGAGGATGAGAATTTTAGAACATTTATAAATAGAAGGTCTTACAGTTGTTTCTAGGATATTTATTATATCCCTTCATCGGAGACGGTGTGAGAAAATGGTTAAACAATAGTTAACTTAGATAAGATACGAAATAGAGAGTGAAGTGGAGGAATGAAAATAGATGTGAGATATGCAGGAATATTGCATTTGTAGATCCATTATTTAGCCAGAATGGTATACATATAAGATTCCAATACCTTGTGAGTAAAATCCAATAGTAGGGGACGATATATATATATATATATATATATATATATATATATATATATATATATATATATCGTCCCCTGCCTCGTGTCTGTGACCGAAGAGGAGATAACCATTCCGAAATGCTTGTATCTCACTGTCTAAATAGGTGGCGTTGCGAACTGATTTAGGTGTATTTATATCATTTGCCTACAGCGAGATATTTTCTTGACAAAACATAGTGAATGGCTTGTTTATGAGTTTAAAAGGGGGGCAAGCATATTTGAACCGGTGATAACATTGCGTGTGGATGGGGGGGGCGTGCATGTATGTATGTATGTATGCAGGACAAACGAGGATTGAATGAATCCAGAAAAATACCTCTTTAATTACTCTGTAGAAATTGAACCCACTTAACTAAATTGTCCAGTTATTACCACAGCAACCTATATATGCTTTTATTCATTTACTATCTCCGGTACAATTTTAAAATCTGATGTCGAATACTAATTAAATTTGATGTATTAATCCCACAGTATATTTTAAAAAAGCATAAAGAATGGAGATACATTATCACTGAATGATTTAGCTTACAGGCGTCTCGAATAGCCTGGTACAACCCAAGTGCTGCACATTGCAACATGCATATTTAATCGATCCTTCATTTCATCGACTAAAATGCCATATGCAAACACACACACACACACACACACACACACACACACACACACACATATATATATATATAGATATATATATATATATATTAGGTGCAAGCGTGGCTGTGTAGTAAAAGTTTACTTCACAACCTCATGGTTTCTGGTCCAGTCTCACTGCGTGTCACCTTGAGTGTCTTCTACTATAGCCTCAGGACGACCAAACACTTGTGAGCAGATTTGGTAGACGAAAACTGAAAGAATCACGTCGTATATATATATATATATATATATATATATATATATATATGTTAATTCTCTAAATGAAGTATTAACAGTAACTGCACGATAAAGTGTAGTATATTGCCACTTAAGTGTGGCTGACCCCTAGGGGTGGATGTTACTGTTGCTTTTAGCCCCAGGAGGACATCTCCTCCAGCTGGCTTATCGACACACGACTGTGTCCTGTTTGCCAAGGGAAGTTATCCCTCTCACCTCGATCAGCAGCACGAATGTATCCGGATTTCAGGGTTATTTCCCTTCGTCGGCGTTCGACAGCTGATGACCTTGGTGAGAGAGACAAAAACCTGGCAAACCTTATATCTTCTTTTCCAGTGAAATTCTTCACTGATATTGAAAAGGTGAAAACAAGCAATGTTAATTCTCTAAATGAAGTATTAACAGTAACTGCACGATAAAGTGTAGTATATTGCCACTTAAGTGTGGCTGACCCCTAGGGGTGGATGTTACTGTTGCTTTTAGCCCCAGGAGGACATCTCCTCCAGCTGGCTTATCGACACACGACTGTGTCCTGTTTGCCAAGGGAAGTTATCCCTCTCACCTCGATCAGCAGCACGAACGTATCCGGATTTCAGGGTTATTTCCCTTCGTCGGCGTTCGACAGCTGATGACCTTGGTGAGAGAGACAAAAACCTGGCAAACCTTATATCTTCTTTTCCAGTGAAATTCTTCACTGATATTGAAAAGGTGAAAACAAGCAATGTTAATTCTCTAAATGAAGTATTAACAGTAACTGCACGATAAAGTGTAGTATATTGCCACTTAAGTGTGGCTGACCCCTAGGGGTGGATGTTACTGTTGCTTTTAGCCCCAGGAGGGCATCTCCTCCAGCTGGCTTATCGACACACGACTGTGTCCTGTTTGCCAAGGGAAGTTATCCCTCTCACCTCGATCAGCAGCACGAACGTATCCGGATTTCAGGGTTATTTCCCTTCGTCGGCGTTCGACAGCTGATGACCTTGGTGAGAGAGACAAAAACCTTAAGTGGCAATATACTACACTTTATCGTGCAGTTACTGTTAATACTTCATTTAGAGAATTAACATTGCTTGTTTTCACCTTTTCAATATCAGTGAAGAATTTCACTGGAAAAGAAGATATAAGGTTTGCCAGGTTTTTGTCTCTCTCACCAAGGTCATCAGCTGTCGAACGCCGACGAAGGGAAATAACCCTGAAATCCGGATACGTTCGTGCTGCTGATCGAGGTGAGAGGGATAACTTCCCTTGGCAAACAGGACACAGTCGTGTGTCGATAAGCCAGCTGGAGGAGATGTCCTCCTGGGGCTAAAAGCAACAGTAACATCCACCCCTAGGGGTCAGCCACACTTAAGTGGCAATATACTACACTTTATCGTGCAGTTACTGTTAATACTTCATTTAGAGAATTAACATTGCTTGTTTTCACCTTTTCAATATCAGTGAAGAATTTCACTGGAAAAGAAGATATAAGGTTTGCCAGGTTTTTGTCTCTCTCACCAAGGTCATCAGCTGTCGAACGCCGACGAAGGGAAATAACCCTGAAATCCGGATACGTTCGTGCTGCTGATCGAGGTGAGAGGGATAACTTCCCTTGGCAAACAGGACACAGTCGTGTGTCGATAAGCCAGCTGGAGGAGATGTCCTCCTGGGGCTAAAAGCAACAGTAACATCCACCCCTAGGGGTCAGCCACACTTAAGTGGCAATATACTACACTTTATCGTGCAGTTACTGTTAATACTTCATTTAGAGAATTAACATTGCTTGTTTCACCTTTTCAATATCAGTGAAGAATTTCACTGGAAAAGAAGATATAAGGTTTGCCAGGTTTTTGTCTCTCTCACCAAGGTCATCAGCTGTCGAACGCCGACGAAGGGAAATAACCCTGAAATCCGGATACGTTCGTGCTGCTGATCGAGGTGAGAGGGATAACTTCCCTTGGCAAACAGGACACAGTCGTGTGTCGATAAGCCAGCTGGAGGAGATGTCCTCCTGGGGCTAAAAGCAACAGTAACATCCACCCCTAGGGGTCAGCCACACTTAAGTGGCAATATACTACACTTTATCGTGCAGTTACTGTTAATACTTCATTTAGAGAATTAACATTGCTTGTTTTCACCTTTTCAATATCAGTGAAGAATTTCACTGGAAAAGAAGATATAAGGTTTGCCAGGTTTTTGTCTCTCTCACCAAGGTCATCAGCTGTCGAACGCCGACGAAGGGAAATAACCCTGAAATCCGGATACGTTCGTGCTGCTGATCGAGGTGAGAGGGATAACTTCCCTTGGCAAACAGGACACAGTCGTGTGTCGATAAGCCAGCTGGAGGAGATGTCCTCCTGGGGCTAAAAGCAACAGTAACATCCACCCCTAGGGGTCAGCCACACTTAAGTGGCAATATACTACACTTTATATATATATATATATATATATATATATATATATATATATATATATATATATGTTTGTATTTATGTGCGCGTGTGCCTGTCTGTCCTCCCGCTATCGCTTGACAACCAATGTTAGAGTGCTTACGTCCTCGTAACTGAGTGGTTCGGCAAAAAATACCAATAGAATAAGCACTAGGCTTACAAATAATAAGCCCTGGCGTCGATTTCTGCAACTAAAACCCGTTAAGGCAGTGCTCCAGCATGACCGCAGTCAAATGACTGAAACAAGCAAGAGAATAAAAGAATATGTATATACATACATATATGCATATATATATATATATATATATATATATATAAGAGAGAGAGAGAGAGAGAGAGAGAGAGAGAGAGAGAGAGATACGCGTACATACATATGTACAAATATATTCATACATATATGTATATATACACATACAATATACAAATACACACACATACATATGTATATTATATATATATATATATATATATATATATATATATATATATATATATTATATATAATACATTGCATATACAGAGAGGGTAAAAGAGAAAGAGAATGTACTTAGGTGACCTAAAAATGTTTTTGACAACCTAACAACATTTTATATGTAGTTAACCTGGCTTGTTGACAATGTTCCATTAGCAAAGAGAGGGAGAACGAAAGAGTGGGTGTGAAAGAGAGAGAGAGAGAGCGAGGGAGAGTAACAGAGACAATGAGTGATCAACGGAGAGAGAGGTGGAGGGAAAGGGAGAGAGATGGGGAAAGAATGGGAGAAAGAGAGAAGGAGAAGCAATAGCGTTAAATGTCTTGGATTATACCAAACTATAAATGTTGGTGAAAAAAATACAAATGCACTGATGCTATTCATTGAGACATCTAAGAGAAAATATTCTTGTAGCATTTTCAGTCGAAGTTGTATGAAACGTCACAGGATATTATATTCGGTGTATAGAACACTGCCACAAGCTATTTTTGCCAGCAAAGTTGTAAACAATTAATCGAATCCATTATTAGGGTCGGTGTCAGCGATTTTTCTGCCATGTCGTCTTTTCGGTTGCTGTTGTTGTTTCTTCTTTTCTTTTTTCTTTTTTTCTTCTTTTTTCTATTTCAGCACTTTGAAATTTAACTAAATAGCGATGTCTAAGCTATAATCTCAACAAAGAAATTGATTTTAAAAAAAAAATTGTTCAAACTGAAAACCGAAATCTGCATGACGTTGTTCCTGGAATCAAATTACTGAAAAAAAAAATGGACGGCTGAGGTTTCCTAGTTCATTTCAGTTTAATATGTTTTTATTTATTTTCATTATACATATATTTATATGTAAATTTGCTATTTGTTGTTTTCTCCTAAAGAAATCATAATTTGCTTAAACTTTCTATAATAATATTTTAACCATTCTCTGCAGAAAAATTTTATTTTTGTTTGTTTCATATTACACACACACACACACACACGGATCTTTATTTTTATATTTTATTGTTGACAAATAGTCTCCTTACATTTTTTGGTTCTATTTAGGGTGTTTATATTCATATGATTAGCTTTTTTTAGAATTTTGTAACTATCGGCACACTTCAATTAGTTTAAAAATGTGAAGTGACGTAATGGTAAATTTATCACTAAACGTAATCTCCAGCCACGTTTTGGCCCCCTTAGCTTAAGTAACACTCTTTCCAAATATTTATTGATGTGCTTATAACGAAATGATACCGCTTTGTCAACTGTCTCCATTTACTGTAACATTCTCCAACCTGTCACATATTTCATTCATGTTTAATGTTTCATAACTACTTTAGGCGTGACAGTATGGTTAAGAAACTTGCTTCGTAACTACGAGGGTTCAGTCCTATTGGGCAGCCTTTTGAACAAGTGTCTTCTACGATAACCCCGAGATGTCTAATGTTGTTGTTGGCACTCCGTCGCTTACGACGTCGAGGGTTCCAGTTGATCTGATCAACGGAACAGCCTGCTCGTGAAATTAACGTGCAAGTGACTGAGCACTCCGCAGACACGTGTACCCCTTAACGTAGTTCTCGGGGATATTCAGCGTGACACAGTGTGACAAGGTTGGCCCTTTGAAATACAGGTACAACAGAAACAGGAAGAAAGAGTGAGTGAAAGTTGTGGTGAAAGAGTACATCAGGGTTCACCACCATCCCCTGCCGGAGCCTCGTGGAGCTTTAGGTGTTTTCGCTCAATAAACACTCACAACGCCCGGTCTGGGAATCGAATCGAAACCGCGATCCTATGACCGCGAGTCCGCTGCCCTAACCACTGGGCCATTTCGCCTCCACTGATGTCTAATGTATTACGCAGTTATCCTTCAACATTTTCGTCGGTTGTTTTGGAGTGTCTTCGTTATTCATCAATTTGATAATTTTTTGGAATAATGAATAACTACACCTTATGATTAATAGCTATCAGGAAGGAAGTTGTTTAGTGGACGCGGCTGATGTGTTTGAGTACATAGGTTTTCCTTTCTTGTCATTCATTACCTCATTAGCTTGATCATAAAAAAGAAGGTGAGGGTAGTGCTCCTCTGTTCATTTCGCTTTCTTTCACCCTTACTCACGTATCACGTCCTGCCTACACATCACCCACATGTTGTTTTGCATTCTCTATCAGCTGTTGCAAGCCTATCTAATGCAGACAATGTAAAAACCTTGACTTCTCTTTTCCTGTGTCACCAAAACTCTGAAGAAGGGTACTGTATGAAACGTCAGAGAATACACTCTTTGCAACAGTATTACTTTGTACTAGATTCTCTCTATTACATTTTCCAATAAATACAATTTTTGATGACGCAGACTACCACCTGTCTCAAACACACGCGCACACAACTTTATAAATATATATATATATATATATATATATATATATATATTATAATAATAATAATAATAAAGGAGTTACGACGCAAAAACGTATAAATTCAAAAGAACATATTTATCTTCTTTTTTTTTGAAGAAGAAGAAGAAGAAGATAAATATGTTCTTTTGAATTTATACGTTTTTGCGTCGTAACTCCTTTATTATTATTAATATAACCAAAAGGATCGATTCTTGAAGAGTCTGCATATCTTCACTGTCGTTTATTTCTGCTATTTTGGTGATGATTTTTTAAGTTAGCTTACCAATTATTGTTGGTAGTTAATTTATAATATATTGTTATATATATATATATATATATATATATATATATACATATATATATATATATATATATATATATATATATATATATATATATATATATATATATATATATATATATATATATATATATATATATATATATATATATATATATAAAGCTTATAAGCGATCACGGTGCATTGACTAAGATAAATAGTCTAATATTGGGGCATATAAGCCTTGGACGGAAAAACTCGGGATTACCGTCCCATATGTACGGCAGCCTCTACTTTTTTTTCCGTCGAGGGCTTATATGCTCCAATATTAGACTATTTACAGATTGTAAAATTCGGCACCGCTTACCAAATAATCGCATACATATAGTAGTAGTAGTAGTAGTAGTTGTTGTTGTTGTTGTTGTAGTTGTAGTAGTAGTAGTAAATAAAATCTTAGGTAGGTCAGTGTGTGCGAGTGTATATGTATACAAACACTTATGCATGTATGTATGTATGTATGTATGTATGCACGCATGTACATGAAATGTATCAGTCTGCATTACAACGGTTTCAGATGTCTGTCTTTTTTTTTTATAATTTTTCGCCATTTAATTATCACATTTGCTAATATAGAAGTGAGAAGATATCAGTGTAAACTAATTGATAACACAGTAATTGGGTAAATGGTAGGTATTTCAACAGTTACGTTGCGCTGTGAATTTGTTTTCGCTCCTTTATAGAAGCAACTCAACATTTCTAATTTTTGCTGTTTTTCTTTGTAGAGGTGATGATGACGATGGTTGCAATGGTTGTGTTGATGGTGATGGTGTGATGACGTTAGATGTAGTAGAGCAGCAGTAGCAGCACTGGTGGTAGTAGTAGTAGTAGTAGTAGTAGTAGTAGTAGTAGTAGTAGTAGTAGTAGTAGTAGTAGTAGTAGTAGTAGTAGTAGTAGTAGTAGGGGAGGAGGAGGAGGAGGAGGAAGAGGAAGAGGGGAGGAAGAAGAGGAGGAATAGGAGGAGGAATAGGAGGAGGAATAGGAGGAGGAATAGGAGGAGGAATAGGAGGAGGAATAGGAGGAGGAATAGGAGGAGTAGAAGGAGGAATAGGACGAAGGGGGTGAGGGAGGGGAGGGAAGTAAGGAAGAGGGGGGAGGGAGGGAAGGAAGAGGGGAGGAAGGGAAGGAAGAGGAGAGGAAGGGAAGGAAGAGGGGAGGAAGTGGAGGAAGGGAAGGAAGAGGGGAGGAAGAGGAGGGAAAAAGAAGAGGAGCAGGAAAAGAGAAGGAAGAAGGGAAAGAAGATAGTGAAGAAAAGAAGGAGAAAGGGGAAATGGAGAGGACGAAGGAGGAAGAGGATGACGAGATCGACGACGACGGAAGGAGGAGGACGAGGAGGAGGAGGACGACGACGACGACGACGACGACGAAAGAGGAGGACGAGATCGACGACGACGGAAGGAGGAGGACGAGGAGGAGGAGGACGACGACGACGATGACGACGAAAGAGGAGGACGAGATCGACGACGACGGAAGGAGGAGGACGAGGAGAAGGAGGACGTGGAGAAGGAGGACGAGGAGAAGGAGGACGACGAGGAGGAGGACGACGAGGAACTTCAGTAGCAGAAGCAACTTGCTCAGACATAATTTGCTAAGCGTTTGGGTGCTAATAGTAATGTTGATGCTAATGTTGATGTTAATGTTGTCTGTTGGTTGCTTCTCATAGAACTGGAATTGGTTATGAAGACGCTGGAAGTTGACAGCGATAACCTAAATGATGTTTGCGGAGGTGATGGTAGGGTGTGATTTTTTTTCCCTTGGCAGGAGATAATCATTGTTCATATGTCACCGCTTGCGATAGAAGTTCAAATTCTTAGTGATGTTGTCAGTGAATAATAACGTTTGTTCTACAACTGGTGGTACTTGAACGTGTACTAGCAGCGCTCGTGGCGACATTGTTGATGGGACTGGGAATGTTGGTTTGTGGAAATGCAATTTCTGGAGGATATAATAGTGTTGCTAATAATATTGTAACTCATGTTCCAAACCTACGACACACCGTATGTATAACATTATCCAATGCGTCCTTTTCTTTTCTGTTTCTTTTTTTTTAAGAAAGCTTATGAGTTGAGGGAAATATTAGGTTTTCAGTCAAGCAAACGAGTCATCAACGTGGTTGTTAATGGCTTTGGTGACGTTGTCGATTGCGTTGTTGGCGACTCAGTTTTATGTTGTTAGTAATGTTAAAGCTATTGCGCGTCTTTGTTCAATGTAATTGTCATCGTGGCGTGGTAGTATAAGCAAATATGCCGTTTATTGTTGATTTGTTTCCGCATTCATAGACTGACAGAATCTGTATTGTCCAAAACCAACCAGAGTTGAATTTGTCTTTCGTCGTTTTTCGTTCGGTGAAATCGGTGCCTTTCAAGTTCTAGAGTAAAATTATACAGCGCGCCCAACAAAAAACTGTTATCTTTTGACGATACAAGAAATCATCATCGTCGTCTTCGTCGTCTTTGGTGTTATGTTCGTATTTGGTATGAGCTTACGCGTTCATTTCATGCTCTCTCTCTCTCTCTCTCCACATATATATATGCATATGTATATTTATCTCTCTCTTTCCTTCTCTCTCACTTTCTCTTTCTCTCTTTCTATCGCTCTCCATTTTCTCTCTCTCTCTCCTCTTGGATTTAATACGTTAATACTTGATGGGAAAAAAGATTTTTTCGGGATATTTTAACGATAACTTCACATATGAACATTGCAGTGGCCACTTATGTTTGTCTTTGAACAAGTTTTTTATTTCCATACTCTGTAAACTGTGGTTAATGAAGACCTATGATGGCTTTTCAGGGACTAGCAAGAAGAGGTGATAAACATTTTGCTACTAGTACTAGTTTAAACGAATACGCTTCCATATATAACCTTATGAAAAAATACTCACATAGAAGGAAAATGGGGACACTGAAAAAAGAAACAACGACATCGAACGAACAGAAAAATCAAACATTACAAATGGAAAGAAATAATCTTTCGCAAAAAAACTCAATAATATTAATTTTGTCCTGTGTGGAGAATAACTAAGTATGTTGAAGGACACAGCATAGCTCGAAGAAAAATGAATACATGATGGAAGCGTGTGACGAAAAGCAGTGCTCTCACACATGCAGAAAGGCGAAAAAACATCTTTTACAGCTATAAAAGGAGGACTTTTTTTACTTGCCTTAAATTATATAAAAACAGCTGCAGAGTGGTGTAGCCGATGCGTAGAACAATGCGGTTTCCATCGATTGTGCAAGATGATAGTAGTGTTTTCCTGGTTGTCAATCCAAAGGAGAGGCGATGCGACATGCCGTTTTGCTGCGCTGTGCACTCTTCCTTGTCGTATATCGCAATATCTGAGCCAACACAAAATAGGGATACTATCAGTGGCATTTCCAGTAACGCTGACTCTGGCTCATGGTCATTCTTGTAGCGCTGTGTACGCAGGTTGAGCAGGTTGTCCCGAGACAACTAACCAGAAGTTAATATGAGATTACTAGTTCTATCTCCTGAAAACTGCTGGGCCCATTCAGATTTCGGTCTATTGTGGATGCAGAGACAAAGGGATGAGGATAGGAATGCACGCAAAAGACCTATGCGTTATATTTGTGAAGAATAAAAGCCATTTGAGAGTTTCTGTCCCTAGAAACTAGAAACACAATAGAGAGGGAACAAGAGAAAGAGAGATGTTCTCTGCGATAGAGTCGCCAGCAACAGAGCAGGTCTTGAAAATCGTCATGAAAAACATAAAAACTCGAAAACCAGAGGACTCCTCACCACACCATAACTAGTAGTGTCAGCCTATTTTCATGTAATAATGGCGAAGACACGAAGATCGGGCAAAGGAAACTGATGTCAGTACAAAAAGCAGAAAGTAGGAAAAGACTTCGTAAAAGAATAACCAAGTCTAAGTGAAAGACTGCTAGTGAAAACCAACTTACAGGACTATGAACTCTGATACCTTAACTATCCTGAGAATGCAGGACCTCTCTTAAGCACTCCGACACTTGAATTGCTCACATGGCTTTGCTAGGGCCAAGGATTTTCAGTACTTGGATGTAGGTTACATGAAAGTGGATGGTAGTCATGATCGTAGGCACCTGATCAAACCCAGATGCCTACTCCTCATCCATATGCGTGTGAATAACACTATTTGTTTTGCATTTTTATGATTTCATTTGATTAAAGATATGTCCTTATATATTTAATTAACTGTGCGGTTAAAAATACTTATTGTCTTAATATATTGCATAACGTCTTTTGTAACACCTTATTCTATTTCAGAATGGGTCATTGTGGCACAAAAAAAGAAAGCATTGTTATTATTATTATTATTATTATTATTATTATTATTATTATTATTGTTGTTGTTGTTGTTGTTGTTGTTGTTGTTATTATTATTATTATTATTATTATTATTATTATTATTATTATTATTATTATTATTATTATTATTATTATTATTATTATTATTATTATTATTATTAAGGCGGCGAGCTGGCAGAACCGTCAGCACTCCGGGCAAAATGTTACGTTCTGAGTTCAAATTCTGCCGAATTCGACTTTGCCTTTCATCATTTTGGGGTCGATAAATTAAGTATCAGTTGAGTAATGGGGTCGACGTAATCGACTGTACCCCTCCCTCCAAATTTCAGGCCTTGTACCTATAATAGAAAGCATTATTATTATTATTATTATTATTATCATTATTATTATTATTATGGACAAATTTATTTTTTGAACCCGTTGACAAGATGTCAAAATATCGTTCACTAGATAACAATGGCACTCTTCTTTTAATTTTGACTCTATATCTTCAGGAGGAGTTACCTCAATCCTTTCTATATTATCATTATTATTATTATTATTATTATTATTATTATTATTATTATTATCATCATTATCATCATCATCATCATCATCATCATCATCATCATCTTTGACATACTCAGCTATAACTCACCAGCTGCTCACTTCTCGTAAACTAAGGTGGTACGTCCTTTTCAAGTCTCGATTACTTTGCTGAGACAGCATTCTAGATGCTATCTATTTTCATTTTTACTCCTATCTTTACCAACCAATTATTGCTTTCTTTGCTTACTGTAACTTCAGCATCAACAATTATTAGCACCATATACACTCTTTTCATTGACCATAGTTTTATTATTTACTTTGTTTTGTTTTTTTTTGTTCTGTTTTGTTTCTCTCTTCAGAGGATTACATCTTGTCAGTTTGTCTCCTTTTTGCGGTGATTCTGCCGCCTTCGAGACAAGCAGCGTCTATGATCAGGCACGATTTTAATTCCCAATTATTATTACCATTATCGTTAGTGTCGTTGTTGTTGTTGTTGTTGCTGTTGTAGTTGTTGCTGTTGTTATTGTTGTTGTTGCTGTAGTTGTTTCTATTGCTATTGTTCCGTTGGACACTCTATTGTAAGTGTTATTTATGAGAAACAAAGATATAGTGTTGGAAAAGGAAGATCAACATTATTGTTATCATCATAATCATCATCGCCGTCTTCATTATGATTAATATTATTGATATTTTATTTCTATTGTTATTGTTGTTATCAGTTTATAGGAGTAATAGGCGTAGGAGTGGCTGTGTGGTAAGTAGCTTGCTTACGAGCCACATGGTTCCGGGTTCAGTCCCACTGCGTGGCACCTTGGGCAAGTGTCTTCTACTAGAGCCATGTGAGTGGATTTGGTAGACGGAAACTGAAAGAAGCCCGTCATATATATGTATATATATATATGTATGTGTGTGTATGTTTGTGTGTCTGTGTTTGTACCTCCAACATCGCTTGACAACCGATGCTGGTCTGTTTATGTCCCCGTAACATAGCGGTTAGGCCAAAGACACCGATAGAATAAGTACTAGGCTTACAAAGAATAAGTCCTGGGGTCGATTTGCTCGACTAAAGGTGGTGCTCCAGCATGACCACTGTCAAATGACTGAAACAAGTAAAAATATAAAAGAGTAAAAGAGTATTCTACAGGGTGCTCGTTCGACTTCTGTCAACCTGAATCGAGCACAAGGATTAACACACCACATAAACTGTGAAGATTAGGATGGGTGTGACGTTATTTAATAGTTATGTATTACAAAACTATATATAATTGAGGTCATCGTTCGCTATAAGAATGTTGTCGCCTTTTGAAAAGCCAAGTCAACACAAAATGCAAAGCAGCACTAAAAAGATTATTTCGAGATGCTCGATCTTAACCGAATTATATAAAACACCACTGCCAGTCATTTAATTATTTTAATGCTGACTGAGGTTTTATTTTATCCACAACGGAAGGACGAAAAGCAATGCAAACTTCCATGTGATTTGAATACAGAATATTAAAGATCAGTAGCTGAATATCACAATGCACTTTGCTCGATCTTCTAACTAGTTCACTGCCTTAAAACATTCTGTTAACTAATAGCTAACTGATGATCCTTTTAATCTGGGGTATGGAGCCAGCAACTTCGAGGGAACCCAGTGCTCAACTGATACTTATTTTATTTACAACGATAGCATGAAAAGCCAAGTCAACACAGGTGGTATTTGAACTAAGAACGTAAAACCAGAATAAATACCGCTAAGCATTTTCTTCGTCGTGCTAGCGATTCTGCCAGCTCGCAACCCTGCTTCTAGCTGCTAATGGTATCATTTAATCATCGTTTAATACAATTTTCCTATAACCTCCCAGAGCATCTTTTCAATTCCCGTCTTTTCAACTTCCCCTATCATACGATATCATTTGGTTTTAATATCATTTTCTACAAGCTACTCAACATTCACACAAACAATACTTTAACAGTTTCGTATATTTTGCCATGTATCCGATACATTCATTATCTAATTGACTTTTGTTATTATTCTTTTCTACTCAAGGCACAAGGCCCGAAATTATGGGGGAGGGGCCCAGTCGATTAGATCGACTGGTACTTAATTTATCGACCCCGAAAGGATGAAAGGCAATGTCGACCTCGGCGGAATTTGAACTCAGAGCGTAAAGGTAGACGAAATATCGCTAAGCATTTCGCCCAGCCTGCAAACGTTTCTTATTTCTTTATTGCCCACAAGGGACTACACACAGAGGGGACAAACAATGACAGACAAACGGATTAAATCGATTATATCGACCCCAGTGCGTCACTGGTACTTATTTAATCGACCCCGTAATGATGGAAGGCAAAGTCGACTTCGGCGGAATTTGAACTCAGAACGTAAAGACAGGCGAAATACCGTTAAGCATTTCGCCCGGCTTGCTAACGTTTCTGCCAGCTCACTGCCTTGACTTTTGCCTTTATTAACAAGTTGATTTTCTAATTGCTTATTATTGTGCAGCAGTTATCAAAGGTTATGCTTCCTTCCTTAGTGTCCATACTTTTAGTCAAGTTTAATTGTTCCTTTACTATATATTTTACTTGCCTAAAATCTGCTCATGCAACATTTTACTTTTAGTATTCAATACTCTCTTTTTTATTCAGTGTGCACTTTTTTAACACTCACCTCCCGATAGAATAATTGGCCTCGTGCCTATATCAAAATCAATATATACTTCACATAAATGTGATAAACTGAGTTAATATACATTTCCCTTATCAGAAGATGCATCGATAGCTGATTACAACTAATATAGATCATTATTCGATGTCATTAACATATTTAGATGAAAGATATAGCAGGTTTGTTGCGGCTATCTTATAAATTGGTTATTCGTGTTCTAATAAAAGTTAACTTTTCTTTAGATTATCGAAGTGTTATCTGCTCTGACCGAGGTCAAAGTGTAATTACTGTGATCGATCTGTGTTTAATTCAGAAAACTTATCTCTTACTAAGTGACAATTGAATAATGTAAAACGGTGTAGTGTCATATATATATACAATATAAAAAAAGAGAGAGGAGGAGGGGAGAGAGAGAGGGAGGAGGAGGGGAGAGAGAGAGAGAGAAATAGATCGCTGAATAGATAGATGCATACATATATATGTGCGTGTCTGTTTGTATGCATATGTGCACACACGCACTCACATGCACACATACATATATATATACATACATATATATTTATATATATATATATATATATATATATATATATATATATATATATATATATATATATATACACTCTCTCTTTCCTTTCCTGAGCGTCCAATAATACTATCCATATCACGTCCTCACTTTGTTGTTTTTTTGTTTTTTTGTTATTGTGTTTTTGAACTATATATATATATATATATATATATATATATATATATATATATATATATATATATGTATATATATATATGTATATATATATATATATATACACACACACACATATATATATATATATACAGAGAGAGAGAGAGAGAGAGAGAGAGAGAGAGAGATTCAAAATTGAATATGGTATTTATGTTTAGGCACCAGAATATAGTATGGTATTATCCAAAAACCATTCTAAAAGCAAAGTGATCAAAAAATCAAAATAAGCAACCCGGATTTTTAAGATGACTGCAGTACGCACGTTTCATGCTACTCCATTTATTTAAGTAATGCGAGTATTACATTAAATGCAATATGTAGAGCAATCTTCAGCTGCACAAAATTGTTAGAATTCTACCTAGAACTAATTACTAGCCTGCTAGCCTTGGCTGTGTCAAGATGGATTTTTATGTATTCTTCTTCCCACTTGAATTTTGAATGTTGCCACAATTATAATATGTCTATTCTACTGTAATTTTTCTACATTTTTGTGCAGCTGAAGATTGCTCTACATATTGCATTTAATGTAATGCTCGCATCACTTAAATAAATGGAGTAGCATGAAGCGTGCGTACTGCAGTCATCTTTAAAATCCGTGTTGCTTATTTTGATATATATATATATATATATATAGCTAGCTAGAGGCGATGGCTTCTTGGAGCTAATTCACGGCAGCTTTCGTCCTAATTTTGGGACTGCCATGTTGGCTTGGCGATAACTATTAATTTCCAGTACCGCTGCCGTAGTCTCCTTTAGAGAGACTTAGAAATATTAATAACTATATATATATATATATATATATATATATATATATATATATATATATATATATATATATATATATATATATATATATATATATACAGATATATATAAGCTGTAATTTTTGTATAATTATGTATTGTTAATATAACACATACGTTTGCCCATATATGCACTTGTGCCACGCTTCTCGTGTATACATATGTATTACTCTATATGTGCACGGACACCGAACTCCCCACACACACCCACACACGGGTACACGCGTGCGCATGCGGGCGCATACATACAAACATACATATACACACACTTACACACATGCAAATACACATACAAATGTATATATATATGTACGTACACATAAACGTATATATATATATATATTATTTTATTTAAAAGAGTTCCAACTCTGTCTGATTTTTTATGTTTTTTATTTATATTCTTGTAAAATTTATGTGGGATATAGAATATGGAATATATAATATATAATATATAATATATAATATAAAAAAAAGATGGATGGTACAATGAAATGAAGTATTGAATGTCTTATTGAATATATGGAATATGTCTTATTGAATATATGAAATATTGAGTATTCAATATAAAGGATTAAATATATAAATATATAAAGGCGAATACGTATTTTCTATAACTTGTGGTATTTCATCATGGCCGGTATGACAGACTGTAACAGACTGTAATAGACTGGCTGGTTTTCTGTCTTTTATACCTATTCCTTTGGACAGCAGCAGTATGTGTTTGGCTATTTTTAGAAATGATGCCAAGTTTATTTTTAGAAATGATGACATTTGATAGATCTTTTGTGTTTTGGTTATAGGGATAAGATTTTTAAACCCCAAGTAGGATAAATTTAATCATTGTTTGTTAAGAGTAGGTTTGAATTTCTTAATAAAGTCCTTTTCTTTGCATTTTCTCTCAATCTCATTCCGGTTGTAAAGTTTATGGAATGGAAATATAATAAAAGTTTGATGACCACATGTTGCCAGGTGGTTACTCAGTGGTATTTGGCGGACTTCTGGGTTTTTAATCTGTTGTCGATGCACCCCTGAGCGTTCCGATAGTGCATTACCTGTCTGGCCAACGTACAGTTCTTCACAATTAGGGCATTTGATGCAGTAGATTAGATTTCTACTTTTGCAGTTCATGTTCACATTGGTGAATATTTTCCCTGTTTTTGTGTTCATATATGGGCCGGTATGAATTGATCGG
>NC_142928.1:33330679-33338179 GCF_046866305.1 Octopus bimaculoides
AGAATTTGAATCATTGTAACCGTTGTAATTTTTATGTTTTACTATTCTGGATGTTGAAAGTTGTTTCTAGTGTAGTGGCCATGGCATTAATTTCGTCAAATTTTCTAAAAGATAATACTAGAAGCTACTATACATAATGTCTGACAGTAAATGTATCTACATTTTTTAAACAAATATATATTAACGTAGGAGTGACTGTGTGGGAAGTAGCTTGCTTACGAACCACATGGTTTCGGGTTCAGTCCCACTGCGTGGCACCTTGCGTAAGTGTCTTCTACTATAGCCTCGGGCTGACCAAAGCCTTGTGAGTGGATTTGGTAGACGGAAACTGAAAGAAGCTTGTCGTATATATGTATATGTATACATATATGTATATATATGTATGTATGTGTGTATATGTTTGTGTATCTGTGTTTGTCCTCCCAACATTGCTTGACAACCGATGCTGGTGTGTTTACGTCCCCGTAATTTAGCGGTTCGGCAAAAGAGATCGACTTAATAAGTATTAGGCTTACAAAGAATAAGTTCTGGGGTCGATTTGTTCGACTAAAGGCGGTGCTCCAGCATGGCCACAGTCAAATGACTGAAACAAGTACAAGAGTAAAACATTGAAACACAAAATTAAATGCATAAAAAATGGAGAAATAGCTTTGTATTTTCCTTGATGAGGAACCTTTTTTTTTTTCATTATTATTTATTGTATCTCCTATTTATCATCAAATTTACAAAAAAGATAATACCGAAAAACATTAGCAACGTTAGTAATCGCATTACAGAAAGTAACCACAATTAAGAAGTCATTGGAAAAGTATATGATACTGCGATAAAATGATGCAAATTAGATTTATTTGAAAACAGCGTAAAAAAAGGCAAAAGAAGTAATAAGCTTTTAGATGATAGATATAGTCAGAAATTAAACTAACTATACATAATAAAAAATAAGTACTAGGGTCTACTCATTCAACTAAAAATACTTCAAGGCGGTGTTCCCGTATGACCGCAGTCTAAGAACTATGTATAAGGTAAAAGGATATATATATATATATAAACTTCATTGCTTCTAAATCACTCAACGAGAGACATACAGTAACAATACTTCAACATAAAGACTATTTGCCAGCATATTGTGGAAGTCCCGGTCGGGATGGATGTTACTGTTGTTTTAGCTCCAGGAAGCATCGTCTCCAGCTAGCTATACGACACACATCTGTGTCCCTATATTTTCGAACAAGGGAGCCTAGCACCCCCATTCAGCACAAAGCAATATCTGTGGACCGCGGTTTCTGGGTTATTTCTCTTCCTCGACACAGAATAACTGCTTGGCTGAGATGGTGCCGCCAAACTCTCGTTCGAAAATATATAGTTTTCGAAGTGACACACATACACTGAGAGATTTAGAAATAGAAACTTTGTTGTTTCTAAATCTCTCAACCAGAGACATACAGTAACAGTACTTCAAAGTAAAGATTATTTACTAACATAACGTGGCAGTCCCGGTTGGGATGGATGTTACGGTTGTTTTACCCCAGAAAACATCGTCCCCAGCTGACTATACGACATACATCTGTATCCTTATAAGGGTGCGGTGAATAAAATGTCTAAATTATGCAAAAATGAAAATAACAGAGACATCTCATTTTAACAGATATATTTACCAAAATTACATGAAAATAACTTGAAATACTAAAGAGTAAATTTGTTCAATAAAATCGCCATTGACTTCAACCACAGCCTCCAGGCGACTTCGGAATCTCCTGCAATTCTTCCGGGCGGTCTCCTTGGTGAAAGCTGATAGATAGATAGATAGATAGATAGATAGATAGATAGATTCTTTTATTCTTTTACTTGCTTCACTCTTTTGACTGTGGCCATGCTGGAGCACCGCCTTGAAGAGTTTTAGTCGAACCAATCAACCCCAGGACTTATTTTTTAAGGCTCGTACTTCTTCTATCAATCCTTTTTGCCAAACCACTAAGTTACGTCGTCATAAACACACCAACACCGGTTATCAAGTGGTCGTTGAAATAAACAAAGGAACAAAGACACACAGACAGGCTCATATATCGTTTTTCTGGGGGTTTTTTCTTTCGATTTCCGTCTACCAAATCCACTCACACCGCTTTGGTCGGCTAGCAGTGGGACTGAACTTGGAACCATAGGGTTGGGAAACAAACTTCTTACCACACAGCCACACCCGCACTTTTATACTAAACATAAATAAATATATTATAAATTAGTTTACATGTTTGCACTAATATGCATGCTAATCATTATACAATTGTTTATTTACGAATCAGAGAAGATAAAGAACGCTAGCTTATCAGGTCACTAGAACATCATGGTTACACCAGTTGAAGAATTGGTAAGATCGTGTGAAGTTCACATTTTTCCCTAAAGCAGTGATCCCCAAACAATACATCGCAGCACATTGTCGTGCTGGAACATGCTGCTTAACTATACGCTGCGAAAATGATAATAGTATATTGATAAATGTTAAAAATTTAATCTGAAATTCTAAATATACAATGATGATAACTATTGCTCGTTTATTGAATAAAGATATATATTTGACAAATTTTTTCTAGTTTAAATTAGGCTAATATGCGTAAATATTTTTTAATACATTTTATTTTGCTGCTGTATTCATAAAGTACGCTAATGTATGTTTTATTTACAAAATATTTCGCCAAAATTAAACATTTTGTGAACGATTCCTTTAGAGTAATAGCAACTTAAATTTGATATATAGCTTTTTCAAGCGTAAATCGAAATTTTATCGTGAGCTCAAATGAACAGGAGCCTACTTCTCACTCTCCGGTCTTTCCAGTTAGTTTCCTTTGCATAAAGAATACACACGTAAAAGAGAAATAACGTAGTAAATATAGTGAGGCCAAATAAATTTTTAATCAACTGGAATTACACCAATAAATAGAACAGTAATTAGCATTAAGGATAGTTCTTATCAAGATAAGCATGAGAGAAAACATCAAAATTGAAATTGATTAAAAAGTTGCTGAAAATACGCAGTGATGAATGATTTTGCCATTTAAAAATCCAGAGATAATTTGAGGGTATTTTTTGATCTTATTTGTTCTCTTCAGTGAAGTATAGTCTAGCAGGAACATGCCAGATTATAGAATGACTTGTAAAGTCAGTTAATAGAGAATGTATTCACTGACATAACACAATTTATTGTTTCGACCTAATCACTTATTCAACCAATGAAGAAAAATTTTCTTTCAAGTGATTTTACTAGAAAAGAAAGATGGAAAACTATCAACAGAAGTGAATCTTGAAATAGATATTAAAATTGCAAATAAAAGTACTTTTGTTTTAGTAATGAGCAGAAATTCGATAAATTACTTCAAAGACCAGGTAAACAAGTTCAAAGATAGGTAAGTGATGGGGATTAATTGGAGAGTCAAAAGAAAGAGAAAAATAGATAACATTATAGGCGAATAAAGGTCAACGATCGGTCAAGTCAGAAATAGGACTGATAAGGTATTATTACTATTGAATTAAGCTCGGTAAAATTAGGCTGAAAAATATTTTGTATATGCAATGAGTTAATGTGCTTGTATTTTTGTTTTGTTTTTAGCTAAATTGTGTGTGAATTTGCGTATGTTTTCTGAATTTGCACGTGTATGTGTATACATTTCGATTCCTGGACCGAGCAATATGTTGTGTTCTTGAGCAAAACACTTCATTTTACATTGCTCCAGTCGAGTCGACTAACCAGCGTCCCATCCAGGGTGGAGTATATACGCCATAGAAACTGGGATAAAACGTCTTCCCAAGTCTATATGATTCAGTAAGAAGCTTTTTTATATCTTGTGTATATACGTGTGCATGTCTTATACACCACTTTTCTCGAATAATAGAACTGCAACTACAATATCTTTATATATTTTATATTTTATTTCTACTTTCATTCACATATTTCCCTCTATATTCGCTCTCTCCTCCTTTTCCATAATAATTCCTTATTTCGAACTCAAAAATTTACCACTATTTAACCATCTCACATCGTATCTGATGAAGGGATATCCATAATATCTCAGAAGCATGTGTAAGACTATATCTATATCTTTTTCCTAATAAATGTCCTGAAAACTCCTCACAGACTTGGCTTTGTTATCTCACTTTGCCTAACCGCCCCCAAAACAAGAAAAACAAGAACAAACACAAGAGAAAAACAACACCGCGAGGACGTGGTACATGCAAAGTATTAGCAAACGCTAAGGGAAGGAAAGAAAGGTGGTTTTACATTTCGAGCAAAGCTCTTCGTCAGAAACAGGAGACGGAGGAAAGTCCAAGAAAAAGGAAGAGAGAGGAAAAAAATCGTCAATGATTCACATTTGATTAAATTTTATATACGTTAATTTCCAACGTTTAATGTAATTTAATTACTAAATCAAATATTATATGTATCTCTGTTTAAGCCTATATATGTCTGTATACTGTTGAACGTAGCTATATTAAGTTATTTAATCGAGCTGAATTTAAAGTAACGTAAAAAAAAACATATATTGAATATAATTTAAGATAGGTAAGTTGCGAGTGATTCTATAGAGTGATCTATAAAATATTTCACTGCTAGCATAAAACAAATAGTAGATATATATCTCTGGATACTACCAAACGAAAAACAAAAATGCAATATAAGATATAAAGTACGAAAGCTATAGTGAACTTAATTTTTCGTGGCTATAGTTAAAATTCGCCAGCTAATCAGGTAATCACGGATAGAAACATTTTTATATTCATATGAGTGTCTACCCATCCAGTGAATGTGCTATATATTTCTATTTTTTGTGCTTAGTGCGTTGAATTTAACGAAGCATTCTAAAATTAAAAGGATATCTGATTTTGAGCTTTCAGAGTTCGATGATTTTTTTTTTTTTTTTTTTTTTGTATATTTAGAGCTTGATGATGTTATGGTCTGAGAAATATTTTGCTTTGATATTGTGTACCAGGTTTGTGTTCTTGGTGAATAAAATTTCGAATGTATTATGTTTACGTATAGGTTTCGTTATTAATTGTTGTAAGAACTCTTGGCTGGGAGTTAATAAGTACCAGTATTCTCTATAGAAGTGAGCCTCCGCGTTTAGCATATAATGAAGGCCAGCTTACTCCAAGGAAGCCTTTACAGTGCTTATCTACCAACTAGAAATAGCAGCCTAATATACATAGAGTTTAACCTGAGCTACGCAACAATAAATTATGTTGTAAATAGAAGTACCCAACTAACACAGCTTAATTCTATGATCAGAGGAAGTATTATGTAACTTAACAGTGTTTTGCCACTGTTGGCTTGCGTTGATGTACTGCGAGACTAATGGAAGCAACTAGAAAGCAGTTTAGTGTAACACACATATTGCAGTGTAAGTCTTAGTTTCCACAAAATGAAAAAGAAATGAGGAGACAATTGGTTAAAGCAAAGAAAAAAACAAAAGAGGTCAGTATAAAGAAAATTGGAAAACATTGACATGACTACAACATATTTATCACATTTTGCCAAACCCTGTAGGAATTAAACTTAATGACTTGGATATTGTCGTTCAACAAATTCTAATATTGTACAACAAGTATTGCTTTCTTACGTAGTTACAAAGATGTATATAGCCAAATTTAATTGATCCGTACACTTGACCGAAACATATTTATTAAAAGCGGAGTGAAGAAAATTAAAGTTATTCCTGATACGATTTGAGCTCAGAATGTAGAAATGACGAAACTAAAACACTGCAAAGTATTTAATCCAGCATTCCATTGTCTTTCTTGCTTCCTTTCGCCTTTCCACAACGTATTAATAATGTATCATTACACAAGCTGTTGTAGCTTGATGTCCAATAGCTATTGTTAGAGTGACGTATAACATAGCTCTTAAATATTTATTATTAATATATCTCTTGTAATTCGATAACCTGTAGCTACAGATAAACGTTCAACATAGTTATAAATGGTATATCATTAAGATACCGCAGTAGAATGTCCTTAGGCAAAAGATGGCTACACAATATAGATATTAAGAAATATAACGGAAAGGGGATGTAATATACATTTGTAGGCATACAACGAACGTCTATAAAGTTTGTTTGATATGTATAAATTCAGACACACATACACACACGCGCACGTGTGTTAGTGTAAATATACTTGTCTGTATGTGTTTATATGTGTATGAGCGCGTATAGCTATGTATGTGTTTTCGTGTGCATGTGTGGATGTAAATGTGAATGTGTGAATGTAAGCGTGCTTGTTTGTGGTTGCGTGTACATGTGTGTATGTGTGCGTGTGTGTGCATGCGTGTATGTGCGTGTGTGCATGCGAGTAAATGGAAGCAGGTGGGCTGCCGGTCATTGTTTGCAATCTATTAATGATTTCCAGTTGGAATTCTGGTACTTACATCGCAAAAGTCCTTGTAAAATTCTCGCTACTTCAGCTTGCTAGCTACCGCTCTAAAAATCCCCTTCCTTCTGACACACCTCAAACACTCTCACGTGCGCATAAGCAAATACTTACACATACAATCTCGCATAAACTCACACCTGTATGTATGTGTCAGTGTATATGTATGTATATATATATATATATATATATATATATATATATATATATTTATATACATGCATATACATATATATATGTATATGTTGAAAAACAAATCTTGTCGTAACTACCAGTTACTACAACTAATAGTCGGCAAAATTTGCTTTTATTTGTAAATTTTCTTTCTAATTTTGGCAAAAGGCCAGCAAGTTTTGAGAGAAGGGACATGTCGATTACATCGACCCCAGTACTTGACTGGTACGTTATTTAATCGACTCCGAAAGAATGAAAGGCAAAGTTGACCTCGGTGGGATTTGAACTCAGAACGTAAAGAGCCAGAAGAAATACGCCAAGCATTTTTTTGTTGGGTGCACTAAAACACTCTGGCAGTTTACCGCTTTTACTTGTAAATTTCTGGGTTCAGTAAAGGTAGAATTTCCTACGTTTCCGATCAAGATCTTTTTCAGAAGAAAGAGAAAAGTGTTTTTTTTTTTGTTGTTTTTTTTTTTTGCTCTCATTTCATGAAACTTTGTGAGTAGAAGAAAATACTTAGAAATAGTAAAGCATGGTTCCTACTAACGTATGATATATATGGAAGTGATGGAATTGAAAGTAATAGAATGAGAGATTAGGGAAAAGTGAGTTGCGAGGTAGAGGGAGAAGAACGAGGGAATATTGAACAGTATAAGGAAGTGACGGAACTGTTGATCAATGTCAGTGATCTGTAAACTGGTTAAATGATATTGCACCGAACACCGTGCATGGATAAATGCAAATGAGTATCAAACTAAACCTAATGTTTTTTCTTGTTTCTTTTTGGCCCGCGCTGCTAGACTTTAGACAAATGTAAACAAATGCCTGTTGTAGCTATTACTTCTGCATACAGAAACAGGAGGATTCACTTGGCTGGTTTCAAACCTGGTTAGGTTCCTCAACTGAAATAGCACT
>NC_142928.1:33340679-33343179 GCF_046866305.1 Octopus bimaculoides
CTCTCGATTCCTAACCGCACAATCTCTACATTGTCTTTCTCTCTCTCACCATTTCTCTTTCATGCGTCTACAGAAAATAATTTCCTATTTTTTACACTCGTTCTTTACTACTTCCACGCTCTCAATGGAACAAAGTAAAGAAGAAAATATTTTCTTTCCTCTTGAAAACGGACTTGGGTCGAAATGTCAGAACTTTCCTCTATATCAGGGGTTTTCAAACTGTGGTCTGCGGACCACAGGGGGTCCGCAAGGACAAGACAGGGGGTCCGTGGACAGCAAATAATTTTTACGGGCAATTTGATTTTATATATGTTTTTTAATCGAAATCTTTTAATTGACAATAAGCCTATCTGTTAAATACTGTTAAATAAATAAATGTAAAAATATATGATATTTTAAGGAAATATTTATGTATAAATTTCATAAGCGTTTATAAGGGGGTCCGGTCCCTAAGGTAAAGCCTGAAATAAAAAGGGGTCCGCAAGTCAAAAGGTTTGAAAACCCCTGCTCTATATCATCATAAATTACTCGACGCATTACATATAAACATACACACACAAACACATATGTGCATGAGGGTGCATCTGTGTCTGTATATATACGTATCAACGGATATGTGCACGTGTGTGTTTTAACAAACAAATGAAAATAGCGGAAATTGTTGAGTTCTGTCTTATATTCATCGTTACGTTCAAATTCCTTTACACAATATGAAATATAGCATCGCAAAACTTTTCTCACCTTAATAAAATTAAATAATGCCATAGTTATGTCACTAATATGAATAGCATCATACTTTCTCTCTCACCGACCAACATGGAGTCGAATGTTCATGCTGAAACACAAAATCATGTTGTGAAATAAATCCGGCAAAAATGAAGCCATGATATATGAAGCCATGATATATGAAGCCATGATATATGAAGCCATGATATACGAAGCAGAGATTATCTCCATCAAACGTAACACCGATACCGAGCACAAACGCTACAAAGACATGAGTGTGTGTGTGTGTGTGTGTGTGTGTGTGTGTGTGTGTGTGTGTGTGTGTGTGTGTGTGTGTGTGTGTGTGTGTGTGTGTCTGCATATACATACAAGAACAAGTAGAAAGATATATTTTTATCCAACACGTAAATACTGAACAGTATATATATATACAAGATAAAAACCTTTTAAAGAGCAGAAAAATTTGCCGGCAACCAGCCAGGCTGAAAAAATATATATCTTTCTACTTGTTCTACAATACATTTCAACGCTTCAAAAACAAATTTTAAGTCTTACCAGTGAACTAAAGAACTAAATAACTTCATTTAAATGGTCTAATAAGGCCGATAAGACCGAAAGTCGTCAATCACTTTCACAATTTGGCTTTAAAGACTCACTTCAAAATATATTGCCTTTATTGTCTACTAGACTATCTAAAATTTCGAACAACTCAACTCATTGGAGTTGTACAACCCCAGAAGGTGTATTTATTTCCTAATTGCATCTATGAACTCTGTTCATCAAAGCTTTTCATTTCACTGTAGTGCATATGGGGAAACCTACCAAATCTGTATTTAGTGTGAACATTACCCTGAGATATTTTCCCTTAGTCAAAATTATGCATGAAAAGAGTAGGCTTTGTGTGAAATGATATTTAATATTAGATCTAAAATTGCTATATAGAAAATAATGAAGTATTTGAAAATGAAAAGGACCTTTATTAGCGGATTTTAAATTATATATTTTTGTGTGTGCGTACCTTTATATGCATGTGCGTATATCTACATATGTATATCAATATCGGTATACATTTGAGTGTATGTACACACACACACACACACACACACACACACACACACACACATATATATATATATATATATATATATATATATATATATATATATACATCTGTCTGTATACTTCTATCGATTGCTTCATAACCGCATAGTTCGGGGTTCAGTCCCACTGCGTGGCGTCTTGGGCAAGTGTCTTCTACTATATCCTCGGGCCGACCAAAGCCTTATTAGTAGATTTGGTAGACGAAGCTGAAAGAAGTCCGTTGTATATATATATATATATATATATATATATATATATATATATATATATATATATATATATATATATATGCATATATACATACATATATGCACATACTTACATATATTAGTGTATACATATGCATACATGGGTACAGGACGGCATAAAACGTAAACAACAGGAAATACGAAAACATAGAATGCGAAATTTTTTGTAAACAACGAAAGAAACAAATCAAAAACAAGAGAAATAACATAAAGAACGACCCTTCATCAGTTGTCGGCTGTTTTATCTACTCCACATTTCGAGCAGGAGTAGATAAAACAGTCGACAACTGATGAAGTGTTGTTCTTTATGTTACTTGTCTTGTTTTCCATTTGTTTCGTTCGTTCGCAAAAAAGTTTGTATTCCATGTTTTTGTATTTCGTATTTCATGTTGTTTACGTTTTATGACGTCCTGTATCCATATATG
>NC_142928.1:33348179-33350679 GCF_046866305.1 Octopus bimaculoides
TTCATGGAAATGGCGTCTATCGCATACTCACAGACCGACAACTTTTGTTTCTTATTTCATCAACTTTGGTAGAATGAAAAATTGACGTTGATCTCCGATAAGATTTATTCCCTGAACTGAGTATGATAATCACTTCATCCTAGTTTATTAAGCTCTTATCTGCTCTCAGAAAATTATGTTCAGGAGTTAAACAAAACTAATCTTATTTCAATCTGAGTTGTCTCTGATTTGTACGTGGTGAGGGATAAATTGTGTGGAATATTTAACTTCTAAAAATATTTTAGACTCATTTCAACACAAGATTTACTTTTATTTGACAGTATTCACTACAATCACTGAATTTTACATGGGCACAATACACCAGGAGGAAAATACCGTGCATTAGTGGTCTATGTGATCTGAAATTGCTGATACGGTTTTGTTTTTGTTCCTTTTTTTTTTGTGAAGGAATAATCCGAATTCTCATTTTCAGTCTACAACGCAGAATCCAATCAATACATAATATACATTTATAATGATTTGCATTAAGTCAATAGATATTATTTAAAATATTTTAACTTTTACATAAACATTTGAATATTGTGAGTATATTTATAATATAAAGTGGAATAGATATTTGATTGAACGATCAGATAAATAATTTTTAGATGTAGTATATCTGCGTTTGCCAGTGACGATTTAATACACTTCAGAGTGTCTCTAACATTTAGACGAATCACCCAGAGACTGTCCATTCTATTGAATCCGTTTAAAATGGAATTTCCGAGAGAGGAGATATTCATACACTATTGAAGTGTTCTGATGAGATAATCAAAGACTACCAATGATGGCGGAAGCCTTGAGGCTACTTAAACAAACTATCAACGCCAAGTTGATTCTGTGAATATAAAGTATTTAGAACCTGATGCGTGGAATTCTATCACGCTTATTGCATTTACTCAGAATTACAAAGAATTAGCACAGGAAATTAAAATACTGTCTAATGAGCGATAGTAAGATATGTTAAGATGAAAGACATGAAAATTATGGAAAAACATTGTTGTTGTTTTTGTGATATGATATATACTGTTAACTGTGGGTCTTCAGCAACTATCACTGACACAGAAAAAAAAAGGATAAAGAAGAAACTGAAGATATTTCCTTTTATCTCTTCTTCTAGCAGTAAACAAAGTCGTTGCTGAAACCCTTGTTGTAGTCAGTTATAAGTAAAATTGCATTGCTCACATACTGCCTTCGCTCATCATAACGATGGTCGTTTGGTTCATACATTCTGTTATTATTTTTGCTTTTATCTTTCTGCTGTTGAATTCACGGTGTTTACTGATGTAGTTTCTGCTGCTAAAAGTGCACCTGTTGTTACTTACTTTCCACTTCTTTTACCTTATTGTAAACATTGCGATGGATGATATTAGTAAATAAAATATTGAGAGATGACGGCTTCGTTGAACCTAAAACATACTGGTTCTTTTGCACGTATGTAATGCATTAACCTGTTCTGATTCAGCTGATCTTTGATCAACAGTGTTCCAGCCACAACCATCCCCCACATTTATGTATTCAAGACTACTTGGCACGATGTGCCCATAATCTATTTTAAGCAGTAGGATGCTATGTCTTACAATACAGTGATATCCTCCCTGCCTCATATATTGTTGTGTAGTAAAAGAAATGTGTATACTTCAGTTGTCCAAACTTATAATATAGGTCTCATTTTTGTAGTTGTTATTCCGCAGATCAGTACGGAGGTATCTTATCTGTGATCAAACGTGCTCCAGCCATGATTATTTTGTCTTTTTTACATAATTAGGGCTACATTTTCTAATATATATATATATATATATATATATATATATATATATATATATATATATATATATATATATATATATATATATATATATATATATATATATATATATATATATATATATATATATATATATATATATATATATATATATATATATATATATATATATATATATATATATATATATATATATATATATATATATATAAGCGCAGGCGTAGCTGTGTGGTAGAAAGCTTATTGCCCAACCACAAGGTTCCAGGTTCAATCCCATTGCGTACCAACTTGGCCAAGTGTCTTCTACTATTGCCTCGGGTCGACCAAAGCCTTGTGAGTGAATTCAGTAGACGGAGACTGAAAGAATCCCATCATATATATATATATATATATATATATATATATATATATATATATATATATATATATATATATATATATATATATATATATTTATATATATATATATATGCGTGTATCTGTGTGTGTCCCCTTGTGTCTGTGCTTGCCCTCACTCCGTTTGACAATCGGTGTTGGTGTGTTTACGTCCCCTAACTTAACAGTTCTGCAAAAGTAACCGATAGAATAGGTGCCAAACTTTAAAAATATAAATACTGGGGTCGATACATCCGGCTAAATATTCTTCAAGGTGGTGCCCCAGTATGACCGCAATTTAATGACTGAAACAAGAAA
>NC_142928.1:33360679-33370679 GCF_046866305.1 Octopus bimaculoides
AAAAAGATATTCACATCAGCAAAACAGCTGACCTCTATGATGGCATATACTTTTTCATGTCTGTACCATACAATAATATCTGGCCTGTTATATTTATACTAGTTAGATGTTTTGATGGGAATGTTCCACCAGTATTCATTGTTTGATGTTTGTGTATGTATTCAATAACAGGAGAATTCTCTGTATTTGTACCAGGACAGGCATTTTCCGAATGTCATTGTATATTGTTTTTACGACAACGTCGTATCAGATAGGGAGGTATTACTTTGAAGACATTTTGGAGGCAGCTGCTAATCACATATGTGATGTATTCCACAGAAATATGACATAATTTACATTTTCGGTTGCATCATGGAGCTCCAATGTCTTCACTGTCTCTTTTGTTGATTAGGTATTTAGTAGCAATCTCTTGTTCTTGTATTGAAAATGCATAACCTTCAACGTATGATGTGATATAGCGATTACAAGTCCAAGGGAGGCTTCGCTTCATGTCAATATTACTCTCTTCGGGAAAGCTACCCATGCATAGATTTTTGGTTTTTATTTTTTGTGGTATGTTAGTCCGGCTGTCTTGGGGTTGTATAGAAGGTCACCAGGAAGAGGGGGCTTCTAGAGAGCCCTGCCGACACGTAGGATATTGTCCTTTTCGATTTTCAGCACTAACTTAATGTATTTATTTTTGCTGATGTTGTTTAGTAAACGCTGTCTGAAAAGAGACTATACGACATTCGAAGACTGTCTGCACTGATTTCAAGCCTGTACCATCTTTATCTTTTCTTAGATAGAACCTGTCGACAACACTATTTCTGTGGAAATCTCCAGTTGTTGTCAGTATCTTACAAGTTTTAACGCATACGAAATGGATTTCTTCTACTAACGAGTCAAGAATCTCAAATGCTGAAATCAGCACCAGAGATGAAAATGCATTGTAGGATATTGTCTTTTTGAAAGAGTAGAGATCCGACGGCCATATTATTCTAAATCTGACGTAATCTGACGGATAGATAGATAGATAGATAGATAGATAGATAGATAGATAGATAGATAGATAGATAGATAGACAGACAGACAGACAGAAAGACAACAGACAGAAAGACAACAGACAGAAAGACAACAGACAGGCAGGCAGACAGATAGATAGACAGACAGACAGACAGACAGACAGACAGACAAACAGGCATATATATATTTATATTCATATACATATGCATATATATTCATATATACATACATAGATATATACATATATATATATATATATATACATACATATATCTATATATACACATATACACACACATATACACACATACACACTCACAGATATATATATATATATAGAGAGAGAGGGGGTAGGGAGAGAGAAAAAGAATGAGAGAGAGAAGCCACCTCGTTCCTTTTCCGTGATATCAAAACTGCTACATATTCATGTCTAAACAAGTAAGATTCTTTAGTCCAACACTGGCTGTCGATGTGGATAATCACCGAAACATTTATCATTTCGTGCAATAAACTACTGTAGATATTCCATATCTTCTTTACTTCGTGTATTTGTGTTCCATTTTTTTTTTTTTCGTTTTTGCTTAATTCACATAGACATAAAATCATAGCACCAAATTACCAACTGATTCCTTAAACCCTCTCAGTGACTAAATATCTTGTTTGAGTGATATAAGACTACTTTACAGAAGCTCACGAGGAGTAAAATAAACAAGAGAAAGAGTAATCCATATATGTTTCGTCGCATGTTTATTTAAGTTATTCTGCTTATACTCGAAGTTTCCATGTTCTGTACGTTTCATCAGAGCGCTAGATATAGCACTCGAAAGGAATTCGGGATAGAGCCGTAACACGACAACACATTGGCCTAGTCAGGCCACATGTGACTCGTTCTTGAATTAGGATGTGAAAGAGAAATCAGGATTTCATACAGCTAGTTCTGGAGAAGTAATTAGAGTAGAAAATCTTAATTATTAAATGTAATTAATTAAAACAATCAGTCAAAGGCAAATAATTAAGGTTGAAATGTGGAGGCGTGAAGAAGTAACTCAAAGGGATACTTTAAATATTACCAGGTAAAATTAAAATAAACGGAATTAAATTGATTTGAGGTTATTAAAGTGGAATAATTAAAAAGGTATAATTTATATGATGCCATATTTTAAAGAGGGGATCATTTTAGTATTACCAGGTAAAATAATATAAAATAAAATTATATGCAATTATTCGAGTAAACAGAAGGGGAATAACTTAAATGCTACCTAATGATAATCGGGATTAATCACTGTGTTGTTAATGAAGAGGAGTAACGAGTTCAAAGTACTGTGATTTAATTCACAATTAACGAACTTGAAATTAAATACTACGATTCAAGAGGCATTTTTACTGCACAGCCCTGAATATCTGAGCTTGTGTGTGAGTGTGTGTCTGTCTATTTATACGTAAGTATTTGTCAATGTGTAAGGATATGCGCGTGCGTGAGTGTGTATGTGTGTGCTTGTATTTGTACGTGTGTGTATCTCCGATGAAAGGGAACAAACAAAAAATTTGAAGTCACTGTCAACCTTGTCTTTGTAAAAGTTAATGAAAAGTACACGACGAGGAAGTGTTAAATAAGCCTTCAGTTAAAAACTCTTTTATAACTTGAGTTTAAAAACCATGTAAGTGTGTGTGTATGTGTATGTGTGTGTATATATCTGTATGTATGTATGTCTGTGTCTGTCTGTCTGTCTGTATGTATGTATGTATGTATGTACGTATGTACGAATGTATGTATGTATGTATATATGTATGTATGTACGGATGTACGTATGTATGTATGTATGCATGTATGTATGTATGTATGTATGTACGTATGTACGTACGTATGTATGTATGTATGTACGTATGTACGTATGTATGTATGTATGTATGCACGTATGTACGTATGTACGTATGTATGTATGTATGCACGTATGTATGTATGTATGTATGCATGTATTATACATGTGCCTGTGCTTGTGTGTGTATGTATGTCCGCATTCATGCATATACAGTGAGAGAGAGAAGAAGAGAGAGGTGGGGAGTAGGGGAGAGAGGGAGAGAGAGGGTGTAGTACAGTAGGAAATTGAACTACATCTTTATCGCTTACCAAACGATTGTGTTCAGTTTAAACTACGGAGCGCTAAGAGATCCTTAAATTAGGTACGTAAAACTATTTGTATTGCCATATTTTCAACTGAGAAACTCTGTTTATAAGCATCGTATATTATATACAGTAATAATGTTCAATAAAGCAAGATATGTCGCCATGTTTCGATGTTCACTACAAAATTATCGAGCTTATTTCTTGTCAATTAATTTATTCATGACATTAGTCAAGGGAGTTAATTCTAAGAAGTCTCACAATCATCTAGAAACTGAGGTTAAATCTCCTTAAACGCATACCCTAAAATCTTAAAAAGAAATTAGGGTACTATTTGATAATCGAGTTCTGGAACAATGACGATTGATAGCGGTTAAAAAGTACTTTGGTCATAGATCTACTCGATAAGATATAAACTGCACAACACATCAATAATATGAATGACAAAAGACCATCACTACAGACAATGTGAGAGCCAAAGCAGTAAATTTTATGTTGCTGTTTTATCGGCTAGAATTAACAGCTGAATTCCTTCAAACCACACCCTGCTGTTTAAACAGAGACAAGATGAAATTTAAGGCTGGAACGCTTTTGATTTTAAGCCTACTCGATCAGAGCTAACCAGGGGAACAACGTGAGAGCTTCAACATAATTGGTTGTTCAGCTAGAAATTGTAACTAAATCTCTTTCGAATTATCTCCCATGCCTTAAATGAGAACGTACACATTAGGTTATGTACTCCTGCATACACTACGTCTGAAAAAGATTAGATTGCCGTGGCTGAGACACATTTAATCATAGCTTTGCTCAATCAAAGCTTGGCTTGTCTTAAATGACAACATCATTATCTTCGCCATCGCTAGACATAGCTGTGTCGTTTCGCTACCACATGGTTTCATGTTTGACTCCCTTTCACGGTAATATGGACTAGTGGCTTCTAGCATATTCTCAAATCGACGAAATCTTTATGAACTAAACTTAGACGGAAATTATTTGGAAATTTGTCAGCGTAACCGTTTCTGATAAAACCACCACCTGGGCCTTAGAATTCCTTCAGAAATTCTACACTGTTGCCAGAATTCGATGCATGTCTCCGGTCTGAGTAAAATTTCTCTCCTTCCTTCTACAAGTCATGGTAGACTTGAACAAAAGTTACGGGTATTACTCTCTTTATTCTGACAAAATAAAAAAACTATGTTCAGTACGTTTTTCATCGCCATCCTCCACATGATCATGATCATCATTATCAACATCATCACCAAACGACTCAACGAGAAAGCGATTGCTCTTTCTGCTAGAAATGTCAGTCAAATCTAAATCACATGTTACCATCTTAGAAGAAGAAGTGTCACATTAGATTGTTGGCAATACGTCGCTTACGACGTCGAGGGTTCCAGTTGATCCGATCAACGGAACAGCCTGCTCGTGAAATTAACGTGCAAATGGCTGAGCGCTCCACAGACACGTGTACCCTTAACGTAGTTCTCGAGGATATTCAGCGTGACACAGTGTGACAAGACTGACCCTTTGAATTACAGGCACAACAGAAACAGGAAGTAAGAGTGAGAGAAAGTTGTGGTGAAAGAGAACAGCAGGGTTCGCCACCATCCCCTGCCGGAGCCTAGTGGAGCTTTAAGTGTTTTCGCTCACAACGCCCGGTCTGGGAATCGAAACCGCGATCCTATGACTGCGAGTCCGCTGCCCTAACTACTGGGCCATTGCGCCTCCACTCACATTAGATAGGTTAATTATACAAATACACAATCGACTAAAAATAAATGCCGTAATGACTATAGTTGAAACGTTGTTTTTTTTTTTATCACAGGTCGAATGTGAACTGATATGGAAATAAAGATCAACAACGACGTCGACGACGACGACAGCAACAATAACAACAACCGCTTCACTCCATTTCGTCGTCAACGTATCTTGTTTTTCAACTTCAGATCAACTCTAACAGAAAGTACCTATGATCAAAGATATTTCAGTCGTGACCATACGATCCTTTAAGTCAGAATCAAGGACTACAATGTGTCTTTATAATGACCATGACTAATTTGAACACGATTTAGCTGCTTTTGCTAACTGATGGAGTGACTATGTCAAGATTATGGTATCGAGTTGAGGTAACTTCCTGTGAACTGCATCTACAACAAGGTTTCAATTCTCATTGCACTTCGTTTCGCTTCATGTGAGAATCTTGTGAACATTTCTATTAGTCTTTCTTCAGCCCACAAAGCTCCTTTATGAATGTGAAAAAAGGAAAAGCAAGAAATCATGGAGTATTGAAAAATAGGAGGACAGATAGAACGAGAAAAGAATAAAGCACATGATTGAATGAATGAATGAATGAATGAATGAATGAAATAAGGAAATCAAAGAAAGATGAACGAAAGACAGAAACAAAGAGCGAGTGACAAAAAGAAATGTAGGAACAAAGAAGGCATGGCTATGTGGTTAAGAAACTCGATTTACAACTATGTGGCTTCGAGTTCAGTCCCACTGTGCGGCAGCAATACATTGAGAATGAATTTGGTAGACGGAAACTGTGTAGAAGCCCACTATGTGTGTGTGTTTTCCATCACCACCATCACTTGATGACCGGTGTTTTTTTTTTTCGTTTTCGTCCCCTAACTTAGCAGTCTGACGAATGGATCCTATAGAATAAGTACCAGATTTTAGAAAAAGATATCGTGTAAAGCGTTTAAGGCGATGCCCCAGCACGGCCGCAATGTAGTAACTGAAAACAAGTAAACGAAGAAAAGATAAAAGAAAAGGAATTAAATGAAATAAAATACCTGAAAGAAACAAACAAACAAACAAACAAACAAACAAACAAACAAACAAACAAACAAACAAACAAACAAACAAACAAACAAATAACTATGAGTGGCATAAAGTACGAAACGAATATTACATGAGTTTATGTTTCGGTTTGCCTCGAGAATGAATGTCGAGTGAAAAATAAGGGATTGCTTCAGACTTAGATCCTTACTCTCCCTTTCTCTCTCTCTCTCCCTTTCTCTCTCTCACTCTCTTTTTCTCTCTCTCTCTACTTCTTTGTCTACCTGTCTTTATTTCTACATCTATCTCTCCCTCTATATCTCTGTCTTTTCATATCTCTGTCTTGCTCACTTGATCGCTGGCTTAATTTCTCATCCTCTTTCTTTCCCCCTTTTCTCTATTTCTCTCTCCTTACCCCATTTCCTCTCTCATTTCTCTATCTATCTCCTCTCTTACTTCATCACTTAATCACTAACTTTCTTTCTCTCTTTCTATCTTTCTCTAACCCTGATTCTCTATATATTTTCTCTCTCTCTCTTAGTATTGCAAGAAGGTAGCCTTCACAAGACATCTGCAACAGTGCTGCTTCGACTGCATAATTCAAACAATAACCATACACACACATATATATAAACATAAACACATTCGTGTGTGTGTGTGTGTGTGTGTGTGTGTGTGTGTGTGTGTGTGTGTGTGTGTGTGTGTGTGTGTGTGTGTGTGTGTGTGTGTGTCCAACGTAAAACAATTTCTCATCGGAGGATTTTTCTTTCAGACTACGAGTAATAGAATGCTTGGATTGAAACGAGCATCTTTTGTGCAGTAGAATTATTTTTGCTCATAACCTGTCCTACCTCCGACCAAAGGTTACTCAAAGACAGAAAAGGTGAAAGAACAAAAGTACGTTTAGTTCCTGATTCAGAATGCAATGTTTTATAATAAATGATGTAAGGATTGCTGAACAACTTGCACAGACGATTTGTTTATAGCGATCAAATATTTGTGTTGTACATTACCTCACTCTTGCCATTAAATCAACATTGACTATACAGGTGCATGGTATTCCACACGTCAAATTCAAAAGTGTTCGCAGAGCAACTTGAGATAAAGTGTTGTGCTCAAGAATATCCTCTAGCAAGCGCATGCTAAGACAACTTTAGTCTTTACTGATATAGAAATACAATGATTAATCACGAGTGTCGCAGTTAGCCGTTAGACTGGATAAAAATTCGTTACTAACGTCGGAAGCCAGTGATTTGTTAATCACTGTTTTCCTATGTGGATAAAGACTGAATTTATGTTAGTATGTTGTTACTACTGGATGCTTTCTAGTGATGATGCTCAGTGAAGCAAAAATACGTATTTAACAATACTACCACTGCTGTTAGACACTTTTGCTTTCTAACGAATACATCTCAGTAATTCTTTTTTTTTTAACTATACGTCTATGTGAGATGCTTTATCGGGACGAATACCACAGTTTCCAGGTTTTTACACACAGACACAGATACATACATGCACATACACACACACACACACACACACACACACACACACACACACACACACACACACACACACACACACACATATATATATATATATATATATATATATATATATATATATATATATATATATATATATATATATATATATATATATATATATATATATATGTATATATATATTATGGGGTTCTTACAGTTTCCGTCTACCAAATCCACTCACAAGGGTTTGATCGGCCCGAGGATATAGTAGAAGACACTTGACCAAGGTGCCACGCAGTGGGACTGAACTCGGAACTATGTCGTTGGGTAGCAAGTTTCTTACCATTTATATATATATATATATATATATACATTGTTGTACTTGGGGATGGTCATATTGCCAGTTTAACCAATAAAATCACACGCACTGTATATTTGGTGTTAATTTGCTTCAGCTTTATAGTACATTACATTACATTAATCCTATTTCGGCCAGAGTTCTTTCGTCACACTTCTGTGACCTCATCAGTGGTCCTTTGCTTTCTTCTTTCTTATGTGTGTCCCACCTTGCTAACTATCAGCCATTTTGTATTTTGCATTCCTATTGTATGTGTCTACGCATGCGTATCCCTCAATGTGTGTCTATGTTTTGTAAGTGCATGTGTGTATGGGGAGTGCCTGTATTATCTATATCCTCTGTTAATACCTGTTCGTTTATTTCCGAAATAGGATTAATGTAATGTAATATAAAGCTGAAGCAAATTAACACCAAATATACAGTGCGTGTGTTTTTATTGGCTAAACTGGCAATATGACCAACTGTTTCAACACACGATTTCACATCCAAAATCTTGCAAAACAAATATATATATATATATATATATATATATATATATATATATATATATATATATATATATATATATATTCAAATAGACTGCATCCCATCTAACAGCTGTTTCTGGTTCCAATGTTATGTGGTATTGCTATTGATATACTAAAAAATAATATTCATCATATTTGCTAATAAAACTGATCTTGAACATGGAGCTTCAGCAGAGTGAAGAAAAATACATATACAAAAGAAAAGAAAAAGAGCTAGAGAGGAAAAAGAAAAGGTTGAATATGATTAAATCATACCATTTTGCTTATGTGTCTCTTTCATGTATGTATTTTTCTTCACTCTGGTGAAGCTCCACGTCTCAGATCGGTTATATTACCAAATATGATGAATATTATTTTTTAGCATATCACGGACAATAACATTGGAAGCAGAAACAGCTGTTAGTTGGGATGTAGTCTATTTGTATTGAATAAAAAAAAATTTTTAATAATAATTTATGCAAGCAATTGTTGTTGATCAATATTTCTCCATGTTCTCTTTACTTTAAATTTGATTCCAGATAAACTCATGCATATCTTTGTCATTACCTGTAATCTATGAGCATAATATGCTTGGAAGGTTAACATAAATATGTCCAGGGTTTACATAGGTAATTATACCGGTAGTATAATGGAGATTTTTATCCCTTAGACGGTTATTCCAACTTCTAAATCTCCTAACATTATATAATTTTAGAGCTACAACAACCATAATGGTGAAATTTACGTAGGAACAAATGATACAGAATTGTTTGTCGTAATTTTTTCTTATATATATATATGTTTGTGTGTGTGTGTGTGTGTGTGTGTGTGTGTGTGTGTGTGTGTGTGTGTGTGTGCGTGTATATGCATATATATATGTTTGCGTGTGTATGTGTGTGTGTATGAGCATGTGCGCGCCCGTATGTATGAGATAGGAATTCGATATCAAAAGGTTCCTGGACTAGTTATGTTAAACAAAAAATAACTTATTTGCCATCATCGCCTTTGAAATAGTCACCTTGAGCAGCAATACACCGGTCCCAGCGTTCCTGCCACTTTTAGAATCCGGCCTGGAAGTCGTTTTCCGTAAGTGAGTCGAAGACCTGCGATTTGATCTTGGTCTCGACAACGGTTTTAAAAGGCGACCTTTGAGCTGAATTTTTATCTTGGGGAAGAGATGGAAATCTGTGGGTGCTAATTCTGGCGAATAGGGCGAGTGCGGAAGGGATACCATGTTGTTTTTGGTGAGTAACTCACGAGTGAGGAGAGCTAAGTGGCAGAGTACATTGTCGTCGTGAAGAATCATAATCTTCGCGCTCCACTGATCCGGTCGCTTTCGCCGAATGTTGCCACTCAAACGCTTCAAACCCTCGTTGATTGTCCTCCAGCGATCCTCATACACAAGCCGATGAATTTTCTTCGCATTTCTAGGGGTGACAACACACATTGCAGGTCTTCCAAATCACTTATCGTCTTCCAGGGACGTTTTTCCGCTTTTGAAGCGACCGTGCCACTCAAAACATTGCGTATTACCCATTGCCTCGTCGCTGTAAGCTTGCTGAAACGTGCTTAATGTTTAGACTTCTAAAGTTTAATGCAAAATTTCACGTTGGCTCGTTATTCTAACTTCCTGTCCATGACAAAAATTGCAAACTACAGCATACACGTGATCACAGAAACACAATTTCACAACTTGCAAAGTAAACACAGCAATGTCACTCGGTACACTGCCTCCTGAAGA
>NC_142928.1:33375679-33378179 GCF_046866305.1 Octopus bimaculoides
AGTGTAAGCGGCTACTTAAACTATAGTTCAGCGGGTCACTCTTTCTCTGTCAACGGTGAAACAGTATAAATATGACAACCATTTATGAATGTTTAATATATCTCTTTTACTCTTTTACTCATTTACTTGTTTCAGTCATTTGACTGTGGCCATGCTGGAGCACCGCTTTAGTCGAGCAAATCGACCCCAGGACTTATTCTTTGTAAGCCTAGTACTTATTCTATCGTACTGTTTTGCCGAACCGCTAAGTTACGGGGACCTAAACACACCAGCATCGGTTGTCAAGTGATTTAGGGGGGACAAACACAGACACACAAATATACGCACGCACATACATATATATATATATATATATATATATATATATATATATACGACAGGCTTCTTTCAGTTTCCGTCTACCAAATCCACTCACAAGGCTTTGGTCGGCCCGAGGCTATAGTAGAAGACACTTGCCCAAGGTGCCACACAGTGGAACTGAACCCAGAACCATGTGGTTTATAAATAATTAAGATTATTTATGAATATATCAATGGCGAACCATGTTATCATAAAATATGAAGAAGAAAAACGTTTATAATTATGAACAAGTCACAATTATAACACAAAGAGGGTTAAAAAACCCTTAGATGTTAAAAATAGCAACCAAAACCGTTATAAAGCCATTTTATCACTCATATCATTTCTCCTCACGATAAAAACTGTCTTCGAACGACATGGCAAATAGAATCCACAATTTGAAAATAATTGGTTAATTCCCAATTGCAATTTCGGCGTTAGGGACCACTTAAGGGACCCATTCGCCTCGTCGGGGGAAATATTCCTATAGATAGAAATCAAAACAAGACTTTACCTTGGGGCTAGTATGAATCCCGACCGGCAATAGAAATGTTTTCCCCTCTATATACACGATCAAATTTTGAATTCAAATGCCATGCACAGCGTTTATGTGAAAAGACCGGTAATCTCTAGCCTCGGCAAAATCGCCAAATATGAGTCGGGAAAATATAAATAAGTAGAGAGTAATGTAAAAACATTACGAAGGATATATTATACAGAGAGACAGAGAGAGACAGACATACGATGTATATGTGTGTGTGCTGTGTAAGTGTATAGATAGATAGATAGATAGATAGATAGATAGATAGATAGATAGATAGATAGATAGATAGATAGATAGATAGATAGATAGATAGATATACATAAACACAGAAATACACTTGTAGATATATATATGTGTGTGTGTGTGTGTGTGTGTGTGTGTGTGTGTGTGTGTGTGTGTGTGTGTGTGTGTGTGTGTGTTTTCGTCCGGTTTCCCTGTATGTGTCCACTGTCCTGTTTTTGTTCCAAATTTTGACCCTCCATAAATCCAAAATTTTATTTTGGTATTTATGGGTGCAACTGTCTTCGAAGACTCATGTTGTCGTTGATTGCTCGAAATGAGAAGTAGACAGACAGCCGACAACTGACGAAGGGTCATTCTTTGTATTACTTGTCCTTTTTTCTCTCTCGTTATTTGCGTATTTAATTCATTTGTTTTCGTATTTCATGTTGATTAGTGTTGGTGTATATATATATATATATAAATATATACAAATAAATACAAAAGTGGGACAAGAACGCAAAACATCCAGACAGTTAGGTGATACAAAAAAAGGGACAACAAAACATCCAGACAGACGATACAAAGAACACAAGGACGGATCATTCGGAGTTTTCTTTCCTCAGTCGAGTTCCAGATTATCTTTGCAATTTCGGCTGGTTATACTCGAGATTGCTCCAGTCTGGCGAGCCCCAAGGAAAAACTAAGCTAAGAGCATTAGATTCCTTGGAAGAAAGCAGCGAATGTATACGAAAACAAGGACGGAAAAAACGGAGAATGTTACACAAATATAATGCAAATAACAGGACATAAAAACAGGTGTCTTTCGACTAAGGACGAATTAAATCAAGCTGGCGTGTGTGGAAGTAAGGCAGGGACATAAGATTTGACAGGTACAGGGAGGAATATAGATGTTGCACGGATGGTAGGCGAACTAAGAAAAAAAGGTCAGGCTTGGCCGAACACCGGTCACGTGGGGAGAGAAGAGAGAGAGGTTGAGGCAGAGGGCTAGAAGAATTAAGGAGGGGCAAGAAAAAAAATGAAAGGGACACAGTGAAGTGAAAGAGGAGGGAAAGTGAGCATGAAGTGAAGGCCAGAAAAGTGAGAGAAAGGGAACGAAAGAACGAAGAGTGGAATGAACGAAGTAAGTGCGAAAGTGCTAATAGAAAGAAGGAAAGAATGAAAGAATAGAGAGAATAATAGAGTCGTACAAAATTCAGATATATGCATACTTACATATAAGAGACGGACACAGTGAAGTGAAAGAGGAGGGAAAGTGAGCATGAAGAGAAGGCCAGAAAATGTGAGAGAGGGGAACGAAAGAACGAAGAGTGGAATGAACGAAGTGTGAATGGGCTGATAGAAAGAATGAAAGAATGAAAGAATAGAAAGACTAAT